>NW_020955926.1:686586-737123 GCF_003031625.1 Empidonax traillii
TGTAGAATTATGAGTAAACTATTGACTTGGAGACTCCAGGAAATGAGCATTAATTGCAGAACAACACTTGGTTCCACTTTTCCTATCTTCCTAAAACATCTACATAATTTTCTGTTTTCAAAACAGACCCCAAGTTTGAAAATATAAAGCTGTGATTGACTCAGTGATTTCTTTGTTCCACAGAAAACCACGTTAAAACCCACATCAGCAGCAACCCAGATGGAGGAGCCCACAATTAGGACAGAGCTTTCAAAGCTGGAGTTAGTTTATCTGAGTTACTGTCTTTGGTGATTAATTTGAATTAATTCCTTTACATTTATAACATTTCTCACGCATCTGCTTGCCTTTTTTTTTTTTTTTTCCCTCAGTGCTCCTTTGTTCTTGAATCTGCTTGGGCTGGTGAAGCTCTCACTCAGTAATGATTCTGCAGTTTAAATTTCATGTAAGAAATGGTGATCCAAAGAACCAGGGGAAATCTAATCCCAATTAAATTGTTTCACAGTGTTTATGGCTCTTCCTCTTCATAGGAAGGTGTGGAAATCCTAAAGCTGGTTTCTCAGCACAGCTCCCAAAGTCAGCCAGTGCAATAAGATGCCTTAAAAGGAAGTTTAATGGCTGCTGTCATCAATCTGTATCTTTGCTTCTCCCCTGCAGGCAGTCAGGAAGCACCTTTTCCTTCTCATTCCTGGGCTTTGCCATCCCTTTAGGCTCACATTTGGTACTTTTTATAGACTATGTTTTTATAACATTTGAGGTCAGCCATCTCCTGCCCACCAGCACACACCCTGGGAAGGGCAGCACAGCTTGTTCCTTTTGGGTGCCCTCCCACACTGAAAACTCAATTTTGAATATTCTGGAGAAAAGGAGGAAGAGTTCAGCCCCTCCTTGGCCTGTGTTCTTACCTCCTCAGCTACTTCACAGAATCATTAAGGTTGGAAAAGACCTCCGAGATCATCAAGTCCAACCTTTCTCCGATCCTAAAATCCTACACAAAGTTAAACAGCTCCAGTGACATCACTGAGAGGTTCCCATGTTTTTCCCCACCTCTCCAAGGGGAGATGGAATGTGTTTCGTGGTGGCCAGGACAATCCAACAACTCACAAGATAAATAAGTTCAAATCCTCTTGAAGTTTTCTATTTTCAGTGACTCAGAAGCTGCTGAGTAAGATATAAAATGATCTCCTTTTCCATCTGTGGTGTGAAGCTGCAACTGCCCCAAGGCAGTCAGAAAAGCGGGGAAAAGCTTTTTTCCCAAAGGTTTTTGGTGTATGGAGTACACAGAATTACCCCAAACAACACCTTTCAGTGCAAAATTCCGGCAAAATAACCTAAAGGGGCTACAGGAGAGCTGGAGAGGGACTTTTTACAAGGGCATGGAGGGACAGAACAGTGGGAATGTCTTCAAACTGACAGAGAGCAGAGTTAGATGGGAAATTAGGGAGAAATCCTTCCCTGTGAGGGTGGGCAGGCCCTGGCACAGGTTGCCCAGAGAAGCTGTGGCTGCCCCTGGATCCCTGGAAGTGTCCAAGGCCAGGTTGGACGGGGCTTGGAGCAACCTGGAAGTGAAAATATCAGGCAGCACCGAGAACCTGGGGATTTCAGCAGGCAGGGCAAGAGCTTGGCTGGAGTTTGAGATTTTAGGAAGTGCCCTTAAGCACCTAAAACAGTAGTAAGACCTTTCATTGATTATGTCAACCCCCTGGAGAACTGGAGCTTTGATTACTTCAGAATGAACCACATGACCTGCTGAGAACAGGAACTGTTCCGTGGGTTGCAGGGCACTCCTGACATTGTTGTTATGTAGATATTGCTCTGATGGAAATGCTGATAACAGCAGCGAGGGCTGTCGTATCAGCAGGTGCTTACAAAGGAGCAATGCATTTGACAACCAACCCTTTATTAATCTGCTCCACAGCTCTTGCATTGAGCCCAGCTGCTCGTTTTTCTCCTGGAACCCCACATTAAGCTAAACTGAAGCATTTCCAGTCTTGCAGGCATGGTTGTTTTGCAATCTGTCTTTTTCACAATCAAGATCTCGGCTGCTAGAAAGATAAACATCAAAATCTAACTTTACATCTAGCCCATATCCACTTGTTCTCTCACACATCCCACATTTTTATGCCCTGTAATCCATTTTTCTTCTCCTTGCAGCAGGGTAAAGTGGGTCCAAACCCGCATGCTGGTCCCTTCTGGAGTATTTGTCTTAATAGATATGTCATCAAACCTAAATTAAAAAACCAAAATATTTGGGGCAAGGCTAAATAGATCTTTTATGCAGGTTAGGATCTGATTTTTTCCAAACTGAGCTGTTGCACTTCCTAAGGGATTAATATATTTGCTGCCCTTTTTCATTGTAACTCAGTAAAATCTTTTTAATGGGTTCATCTTTCATTACAGTTTGTGGGCAGCAGCAACAGCCTCAGTAAGGGGCGATGCTGTGACTTCCAACAACACAAGAAACCAAGGGATGTAATCACAGGTAACCCAAAATTTCCATGAAAGGAGAAAAAACACCACATAAAGCAAAAACAATCCCCAACCAACCAACCAACCAACAAAAAAACACACACACAAAAAAAAAAAGGGAAAAAAGGGGGAAAAAAGGGGAAAAAAGGAGCACTAATTAGGCTGAGCAAACCAGAACAAAATATAAATAAATTATAAATAAAATATAAATAAAAGAAATTATTCACAATAAAGAACCAAAATAAATTATTCATGAAAATGCAATATATAGGAGGAGAATGCAAGCAGTATCCACAAGTAATTATTTGCAGCCTGTAACTCCTGTTCCTTCTTTTCCTTTTCTCATTCCTCTTGCTCGAGTGGTGCAACTTGTCAGAAGGATGTTCTCTGTTTGTTCTTCATCCAGAGCAGGGGCTGGGATCCTCTCCTTGGAGTTCAGAGCATCAAGCTGGAAAAAAATGCCGTGGTGGGGACTTTTGAGGGTGTTAATGTTCTGCTGAGGCCTTGGGGTGTGGAACTGTTGGGCCCAAACTGGTGCTGTGGGTCAGACCCTGGGATTTCCCTGGGTCTGAAAGGATTTGGGATCTCCTGTGAGGAACACCAGGGAGTTTCCCACGGCCTTTCCATGTGTGAAGGGGACAAAAAGGAAGACAAGAGAGAGACATTTTTCCAAGGCATGTCGTGACAGAACAAGGAGCAGCAGTTTTAACCTGAAAGAGGGTGGGTTTAGGCTGAAAATAAAGAAGAATTTTGTTGCAATAAGGGTGGTGGCGGTGGAACAGAGAAACCTCAGATGCCTCATCATTTTTGTTGTCAATCAAGCTGACAGATGCAAATTTCTGTGGAAGCATGACAGAGTATCTCCTAAACTCTTTATAGCTCTCATTAAAGTTGATTACAAGAGCTTTGCACAAGTCCTCAGGGGTGTCACACCATCTGCTTAAAGGTGAATCCACATCCCCCTCCAGTTCGAAACATCACAACTCTTGTTGCTTCCCGGGTCTAATTCACGATCACAAACTCTCCCTCTGCTGCTGTGAATTGAATGCTGTGCTTTAGGGAAGAGCACCAGTGTTATGGAGCTTCATCTGAACCCTTCTAGAGCCACAAGCAGAGTCACATTCTGGAAGAACATCAGTGATCCTTAGGAAATCTAGAAATTCTTCAGTGCCTTTAGTTCAAGGTCCTTAATGCTGGTCTACAAAAGACTCAGGTGATTGGATTGGGTAAATAGTGTTTTAATGGAGCAGCTGATGAGGCCCAGAGTTGATGCCAACCCTGTTCTTTATGGATGGTCCCCATTATTTGGGTGTGCTCCCCTAGTTTTCACCAGCACTGGGTTGAGAGGTTGTCAGTAATGCCACTGAAAGTGGTTTGTTTGTGCCACTTGGCAGCAATCTCTGGAAAAATGAATGCTGTAACCCAGGGGAGGTCAGTAAAGAGGCCAGGGATGTGTGGAAAATCTGGAATTTCAAAGGAAAAAACCCACTGTATTTTGACTGAAAGGTTTCTTCTGCTCATGCCTCGTAATTTGTGTCTGCACATCACTCAGGACGGGATGAAAAGAGTTGTGCTGCCCATCTGAGCTGAAACACGAGGCTTTACAGTAGGAATGGAAGGCAGGCACTGCCAGGACTGTATCCTTGCAGCTTCTCCTGATGGAACCTGTTCTTTCCCAAGAGCAGATCTTATCACTGCCCCCCAAAAAGCATCAGCCTGTGACTCAGGGTTTGCAGCACAGACTTGCTGAATAGAAAGTGATACAATCTGATTTTTCTGTCACACTACACACCCTTTTGGCTGCTCAGTGGAGCTGATTTTGCCCTGTTTTGGCTGCACTCACAGTCGTGGGGTGGGTGCCTTAACCCTCTGAAGAAATGATGGAAACACACAGAGCCATTCTCCCACTGATTTTTCTCACTTTTAACAGTTCAAACTTTAGGGAAAACCTCACATTATTGCTATTTTCTTGATTCCAACTCGCTTTTCTAAGCACCAGATGACCGTATTTCCATCTAAATCAAACCAGAATTCTCTGTCACAAACTCAGGGCTGAGGAGGCACTAAAAATGCAGCTCTGCATGCCTGAACAAGGCAGGTATGGGTGGCAACATGAAGGAAAAGCTTCCATGGAAACTCAAAATATATTTAAGACTCACTTGAGCCAAGCTGTGAAGACAAGAATAGGGGAGAGAAGAATGAAAACTACAAAGAGTGTGGATTCCTGAGGCATGTTGGCAAGGAATAACTTCCAGTTAATGGGATAGATGGAAAATTAGCTGAGAAAGGTGCTGGGTACAGAAGTCATGGAGGTGCCTGTGCTCATGTGCCTGAAGTTGCTGGCTGCATAATGGATTTTGTAACCCTAATGGGGAAGTGATTTCTCTCATCAGCCTTGTTTCTCACACTTCTGACTTCACCAGACATGACAGCAATTACCTTGTCTCTACAGCAGGGGACAGAAAGGGAAGTCCCAGTGAAGGATCACATGGAATGTGATGCACAGAATGAAGTGCAGGATCATTTACTCCCACAAGGGAGCATCAGGTGGTAAATGCAGCAGCTGAAAGCTTTATCAGTCCACATAACTTTCCCTGGTGTTATCCTCATCCATGTAGAAAGCAGCAGAAAATCAGTGAAAGTACTTCCCAGCCAAAACATCTCAAATTTGGTTCTGTGAAGAACTGAAAACAGAGTTAAGGTTATGCTCATTATTTGACTGATATCCAAACCTACCAGTCTCTCTCCTCGTTCAAAACAGACACTCCCACTTCATTTTGGAATTGCTGTGAACAGGATTTATCCTGGTTTTGGTTTTGCCCCATTTGATTTTCCCTACAAGGCCAAATATTTAGGTTTAGACTCATCATGCCTAATTGGCAAACTCCAGTTCACTGCCTTCATTAAGAGACCAGTTAGGCTCTCCTTGGCCAGTGCAACGAGAGGAACAATCTGAGTGGATGATTTGTAGGTTTAGATTGAATATGGAGGTTTAGATTGGCTATTAGGAAGAAATCCTTCCCTGTGAGGGTGGGGAGGCCCTGGCACAGGTTGCCCAGAGAAGCTGGGGCTGCCCCATCCTTGGAAGTGTCCAAGGCCAGGTTGGACAGAGCTTGGAGCAACCTGGGATAGGGGAAGGTGTCCCAGTGGAACTGGATGACCCCTTTACACTGGATGACCCCTTTACATGTAACACTGCCCTTTGTGCTCAAAAGGGTCATGGAGAGCCTGAAACCCCTCAGGAATTCTTGTCTCCTCCAGATAATCCTGTGTGTCACACCATTGCTGAACTGACCTCTCACCATCCAGTTCACTGTAAGTGCACCTGGAATATTCTCAGCTGATTTCCACTTCCCATTGCCAATCCGTGGGGGAGAGAGGGATTAATATTGCATCATTTCTTAGTCCTATATATCACAATCATAATTACTTCCTTTCCTAAGCTGCAGAGAGGGATGTTCTGCTGAAGAGGACATTTGGAAAAGGACGAAGGAACATCCTAGAAACTCTAAATATGCTGAAATCTGAAGGAAAAGGAACAAAATCAATGCCAAATTATATGGTATGGAATTGTGAAAGGAAAGGAACAAAACCAATCTCCAATTATCTGGTATAGAAGGTGAAACATGGGTTTCATTTGTGGGGGAAAGTCATCAGAGAGACCTCACAAGGGTTATGTTGTCATCACACCACTGGCAAGG
The DNA here is from genome assembly GCF_003031625.1 of Empidonax traillii. Lineage (NCBI taxonomy): Eukaryota > Metazoa > Chordata > Aves > Passeriformes > Tyrannidae > Empidonax > Empidonax traillii. Next base: position 692,754 of record NW_020955926.1, read on the forward strand.
ATGGGAAAAGGCAGAAAAACCTGGGATAATTTTGGTTGAAAAAGACCTTTAAACTCATGTTCTTAAAGCAAATCTAGAGAGAAACTTGTGAAACAGTAGTTGCACATTTTCTCCTGGAAAGGAAGACAGAGAGGGACATTTTTATACCACTGCACCCTCTCTTTTTCCTATAAAGGAGAGGAACTGTGCATTCCAAGAGCTGAAGAAGCACAAGGAGATGAAGAAGTGCCGGGAACCAGCAAGGATTTCCTGCACATGACGGGCTGTGTCCACACTCAGACTCACAGACACTGTCTGGAGAAAGCTTTGTCTGCTTTTAGCACTTGGAGAAAATCGGTCATTCCAAGATGAAGATCCACCCAACCTTCCCACCTGAGGTGTGTCCAGACAAGTCCCAGCAGGGAGAGCTGAAAACACATTGCAAAACACCCCAAATTAGCTCCCTGAGAAGCCTCTTCCATAACATATGGACAGAACATGTGCTTCTCTCCCTGGGCTCAGGAGAAGAACTCCCTTTGTATTTCTCTGACCTTAAAGGCTCCTGCAGAGAGCAGCACAAATCCACACAGTTCTCCAAAATGTAAATATACACATATAAATTACGGTTGTATTGGTCCCTGACTTTTCCTTTGGAGAAAAGTACTACAAACATCACCTGGAAATTTGCTTGGTTCTCTTATCTTCTGATAATAAGATCACCACAGCATTTCACTGACCTGTCAAGTAGCCCTCTCTCTTCAATTTTTAATTAATCATGCTGTGGAACAGGCAACCAGCACTTTGCACAGCCATCTAGGAGAGATTTCCCCAGTTTTCTACAAGACCACTACATTTTTTCTGTCACTGCTGATCCTTCCTTGACTGGTATTTGTTTCCTTCTTTCTTTTCCAGAGATGCACCAAAACATTGGTTTGTAGATATTGTTGCTCTAGGAGAGTTCAGATACAGAAAATGAATTAATTCCCTTTTAGCTTGAGCTGTCTTAAAATGCTTAATCTGAATGGTTTATATATTCTTGCTCTCTAATTATTTAAGCAAATGGACAGCATAAATTACATCTGGAGATGATTATCTCACTCCATTGACAAGAAAGCTTAGGAACTATCTTGGACTAGATGCCTGACTTCATAAAGCTGGACAAGATGAATCCAATTTAGTGAGTCCTTCAGTGCTTGGGCTGATAATTTTTTTTTTTCTAAAAAAATCACTGCTGGAAGCAGCACAAGTTTTAAATTGAAAGGAAACTAAAGCACTGAAGATCTAATCAGCTTTTCTTTGTGTTCCTTCCATCTGTTATGGGCAGTGACCAACTTACCTCTTCATCTTCTCTGCCACAGGTGAAACAACAGAGTTCTTTAAGGAACTGCACTTTCACAAAAAGTCTAAAGAAGCAATTGAAACAGAAAATTAAACAACTAAAATAACCTCTTGCAGAGTTGAGCTCTTACAGTGAGCTTTTACCATCTTTAGGAACCAGTCTAAATGATCCTCCTTTATTCTCCCTAAGGGAGACAGAAATTAAAATCAATTTATTCAGCCAGTCTCGAGTGAGAATTGGTGTTTTCCACACTTAGAATTGTCTTACAAAATCCCAGCCACCCACTCACCCTGCGAGAACGATTTCCTCACTTTTATTGGAGGGAAAGGAGGGGGAGCGAAGCAGAGGAGTATAATTCATCCTGACACTCCAGAGCATTATCAAGATTAAAAGGGAGGAACTATGTTGTGTAGCTGAGCCAGCTCCTTGCACAACCTGCACCCAGCACCAGCTGGGTTACCCAATTCCCTTGTTTCTTCTGGATCTGCACTGCATCCCAACTCATCCTTTCTTCTAAGGGCTTCTTCCTTCCGCTTCCCTGCTGAGGGGAAAGAAAAAGAAACCTAAACCACACAAACATTCTTGCTTGCCAAACAGAATTTATCTAAAATAATCCCTCAATTGTCTAATTTGTTTATATTTTGGCTTGTATAAATTTCTACGGGTGTGACAGGTGCTGGATACACACCAGCTTCATTCACATCCCCAGCAATCAGAAGTGCAGCTCCCTCTGGAAACGACGTGGATTTATTGACTGCACCTTCAGTGTTATGAAACCAATGCTACAATTCAAACAATCAGTGTCACTTCAATCACAGCCACTCACTCCCACCTTGGAATACATGTACTATTAATCAATATATCTGTTGAAAGCTCCTTACACATTGATTAGGAACCAGAGAAATCATTATGTGATTGGAATTCCAACATACAAAGAGCAGATAATATAATCAAATCAGCCAATGTAAGTGGTGCTAAATAGTGAATGTTGCACTGCAGTACCTCCTTTTTTATTTTCCATCTTTTTCATGATTTCATATTATAAACATCTTTATCTAATGGCAGGAGAGGGTTATATGTCCTTCCTGCTCAAGGACAAACCCACTGTTCAGTTAAGCTCAAAGATTTGTTTATCCTACTCACCTGTAATCAAAGTTTCTTGTTTTTTGGACAGAACTTTTAATTATCTTCTCTGAAACCAATTTTTAAAGAACTAATAAGGTTAAAATTGTTAATTCTATCTATAAATGCAATTGAAGGTAGCAAAACTCTTTTCAACATCTCTGTTTTTGTTTGCTTATTTCAGACTAAGATAGAAGATTTAATATTAACTCATCTGGTACAGTCTTCATACCCTTTGCCCCTTGGGATTATTTTATGCTCTTCATTCAAAACTGCCCTGTATATTGAGGGGAAATTGGTAAAAGTAGAGTTCAGCTCTTCCCAGTTGATTTTACCTTCAGCTTTTTCTAATTATGGGTCAGCAAGGGGTAACAAAGAGTAAATTAGGAGTTTATTCAGACTATGCACAATTTAAAACTAAGTAAAACAGAAGGTTAAAAGTTTGGGGGAGGGGGAAAAGCATTTTTAAAATATAAAGAAATGTTAGAATTGAGGCAGATAAAGCACCTACTGAGGGAAGCAAAGACTCAAAAAGTAACTGGGGAAATTAAAATGCCTGGTAAGAATAAAGAACAGGGAAACAAGGTGGACTTCAGGTGAATTTTGTTCTTTTAGTTCTACAGCCCTGAACTGATGGAGGAAGAGCTCTCCTTTCCTGACTGAGACCAGCCCATTGAGGGACAGATCCCAGATCTTTAGCTGGATTCATGGATTGCTGTTCCATATGTTAACCAGATGTTGTTCTTCTGGTGTGGTGTTTACCCAAGACATTCCATGATCCACCTGGAGGGTTCTCCTTGAGAGCAAACTGATTGCATTATAAAGACATGTTTCCTAAGCCTTTTGCACCAGCCCAGCAGGATGGATATTATGGATATAGTGCAAGCATCGCATTTGGCTTCTGCTAATTGCTCCTAATCCTTGATTAGAGAAAGGGAGGCCTTGGACTGTGCCTGTGGGATACTTCTGGAGATCCAAGTGGAGTATTAATTGTTTAATATTAGCCCTGGGCAGCTCATATACTGATTGTATACCTAAGGAGGTGGTGATGCCAGGCACCAAACCACTCCACATGTCACAAGTGCTGTCCTTTGGGCATGGAACACGAAGCTTGACAGCAGCTGGAATTATCCCTGGGAGCTCTGGATCCTGAAATATGACCTTCCCTGCAGCAGCAGCTCCCGGTGTCCAGGGACAACGGGCTAAGGAATTAATTTGCAGCCAAAGGTGTTATATCAGGGTCATAATTGGACTTCACTTCCCACTGGAAAAGGGCTCTGTGAGCTGTAGATGGAGGCAAAGGAGCTGGTAGCCAAGAAGCCTTCTGTGGTACAGAGGCAGTGTCTTTTAAGGTCCAAGGATGCTCCCAAGAGTCTGTTGCTCCAGTCCCTGCAGCGAACAGGGAGGAATTCACACAACTGGAAGGTAAATGTGGCTCATTTCCAGGCGTAGCAGCGGGACAGTGGCACAAGGGGGCAAACTTGGACTGTTTTCCTCATCCTTTCCTGGTTTTCTCCTCGAGAAAAGGCTATACATCTAAATTACTGGAACGGTCGAGTGGCTTAGTTTTAGGTGGTCCTGCAAGGAGGAGGGGGTTGGACTGGGGGATCCTCACAGATCCCTTCCAGCTCGACATATTCTGTGATTTTAGGTGAAATGGGCAGGATGCAAGTCAGTTCAGAGTCTGTAAATGCTCTGGGAAGCTCCTTTGGCTGATGACAGGATGGCACAGGGTGACACAGCTGCAGCTGCCGCCCAAGAGAAGGCTCTCACGATGCAGCCAAGGCGGGCAGGTCCCCAAAATTACTCTGAGGGGCAGTTGAGGGGGCGGGGGGAGTTTATCCAGGAGTAAAGGAGGCTCAGGGGGGACCTTCTTGCTCTCCACAACTCCCTGACATGAGAGTGGAGCCAGATGGGGTCAGGCTCTGCTCCCAGCAGCAGGACAAAAGGAAACAGCCTCAGGTTGCACCAGAGGAGGTCGAGTTGGATATTAGGGAAAATTTGGACACAGTTTATTGGTGTTCCAATGCAAGGAGCATACCTGGTCCTGATGAGTGTTTCAGTACAAACTCCACCACTGAGCAGATGAGGAGGCTTCAAAGCACCAAAATCCATCCCTCTTCGTGTGCTATTTGGGGTGATAAAATCACTACTGCAATACATTCAAATTAAATGATGTACACGTTCCTTCTCAACCCCTCCAGCCTCTAAGCGAATTCCTGAGGCTCTCCAGCCCTCCTCTCATTAGTTGTCCCGATATCAATCAAAGCACTTGATAAATAAAATTTTAAAAGAAGTTTTAATTTGACTTCGAGTCAAAGACTTCTGACTCCTGAACTGAGGTGTGACTCACCCAGGACTGCACTTCAAAGGAAGGCAATTTGACATTTTCGGTTCAGAAAACATGAAGTAGAATCCTGGCATGTATTTCATCTGCACTTGGGTGCATTTCCCACCAGAGAGAGCACATTGCCACAGCCAGTATTTAATCTTAGTGAGAGCTCGACAGCACCTGGACCAGGCAGGGTTTATTCCCAGTTCTGGGTGGAAATGATGCTAAAGGCATCAAGCAGTGACCTAGAGGACAAGTTCAGTCTGAAGAGGAGTTCAGTAGAGAGTGAATGCCATTCTGCATTTCTTTCTCATCTTTTTTTTCTGCATAGGAAGCTCCCAAAAGTATTTTCAGGATCAATGCACAAAAACATCATGTGGGATGATCAGGTACTGCTGTTGTGGAGTTACAGAAGCTTCAAGCTACTGCTTAATTCTTCTCTTGAACATCTCTGAACTTAAACCTCCTCACATGAACAGACCAAAGGCACAGAAATGAGTGACAGTCTTCTGCCTGCACTGGCACAGGTTGCCCAGAGCAGCTGTGTCTGCCCCATCCCTGGAAGTGTTCAAAGCCAGGCTGGACATGGCTTGGAGCAACCTGGGCTGGTGGAAGGTGTCCCTGCCCGTGGCAGGGGGTGGAAATGTATGATTTTTAATGCCTTCCAATCCAAACCATTCTAGGATCATAGAAAACCCCGACTGCCTTCCTAGAGCTTTTATTTAAAACCCATTTGCCCTTGCCCTGTCCCCAGGGAAGCTCTACCCCTGGGAAACACGTTGAGAGGGTTTCTTTGTGGAGAGAGGAGGGATTATATTCTGTCAGCAGATTCAGACATGACAGCAAGGAGAACGCAAGGCACACCCTGGTTCCTGCAGCTGAGCAGTGACAACACACTCATGGAAGGCAATAAAACAGTCTGCATGAACGAGGCAGCAGTGCCTCAACCTTGCTTTTAATAGCTGAGGTCATAAATTTAAGAGCTTGCTGGTGGAGACAATTCCTTCTCCAGGAATCTTCTGCTCCACAAAGATTACAGCCACGAGGAAGAAGCAGCAAAGGGAATTATGTTCCATGGATTTTTTCCAAAGTCACTCTTTCAGTAAGAGAAAAAATTGAAGGTAGCTTTTTATTGCCTTGACCCAGCCCCACTGACACTGGAAAATTGGACCAGGTCCATTCCAGTCTGTGCTGAGCATGTCCTAGGACAAGGGGGAGGTTTTTAACTGTCAGAGAGCAGGTTTAGGTTGGATATTGGGAAGAAATTCCCTGTGAGGGAATTTCATCTCATTCCAGAGAGCAGGATATGCTACCAGCCTACTGCCCTAGCATCCTCTGGATAATGTTTCATTCTCTTTTATAAATCTACAATAGAACACAATTAATTCAGCAGAATGAACGTGAACTCTGCAAGTTTAAACCTGCCTGCAGGTAAAAAGTGGGGACAACCCACAGTGTTACAAAAAACGGGGTTAAAATGTACTCTGAGAGCTTCTCTTTCATTTTCCCACACCCACAGATGCAGCTTCATTCCTGGGTTTAAAAACTTACACCACCACCTCTTACACTGAGCAAATTTGGGGTGCTGCAATATCCAGCTTTTTGCTCACATCTTACAGCTGATATTTGAAGTTCTTATAACGAGCATTTTGCTGCTTGCTGTGCATGGCTGATGAATACCAGCTTTTCTGATTCAGCAGATTAGGCCTTCTTTATAATGGGGTGTTGAAACAGGGCATCAGAAATCCCAGCAGGCCCTGAGAGAAAGCCAGATAGAACATTCACAAATTGATTAGCTCCTCTAGCAGGAAGAATACAGGGAATCTTAGTTTGAAAGAAGTGTTTCCTGTGGAATAGGTTTTTAAATATCTATTATTTATTTGGTTTGGTGTTGGTTTGTTTTTTTTCTCATGGTGTGTGTAGCTTCAACACCCACTGCAACAAATATTAAAAAATAATTCCTGTGTCAGCTTCCTGAAGAGCCATAACCTGGTGAATCCACCGCTATTGCAACAGGTCAAGGTGTTTTAGGCCATTTCATCATTCCAGAGGAACAGAAGAAGGTTAGAGGAACACTTGGAACATCTGGCATGGGGATGCAATTTGCCAGTAAATCAGTGGGAGTGGAATAAATGATTTCTGAGAAGAGCTACCCTTTAAAACGCTGTCTCAATGGTCAGAGCTGCTCCCTCCCACATTGGATGTCACTGGATATTCAGTCCATATAAGATAATAAAATAGACACTGTAATTAATCTTTATGGAATCTGGGTTTATATCCTTCTTCAGGCACCCACTTCTGGACACTGGACTGGCTGGAATATTGCTCTGACGGCCTCTCTTATGCCCCCTCATGCCTATTTGTTGTTTTAGATGCCCCCCAGAGCAGTGATTGAAGCTCTAACCAGTCTGTGGCACTCACACAACAGGTTGTAAATGGGTAGAGAGACCCACGTAAGCAATTCCCAGTTCCACACCAGCTGGTATCCAGCCGCTCACAGAAATGGAATTGTGAGTCACAGCCAAAATTAAGGCCATGCAGATCTCTGTGTGCAGCAATTCTTGCAGAGTATATGGGCTTCATTTGCATAATTAGCTTGTTCTTGCTCAATGGTCTCCGAGTGGGGCTGGGAGAAGCCCTATGTGGATCAGCACAGGATTGCTTTTGGCACAAGAATGGTGCAGTGATAAATAGGTAATTTTAAGCTTTGGGTTGGACATGAGACACCTAAACCAAAGCAGAGTGAAGCTGCTGTGCTCAATAGACACTTCTCACAATTGTTTTTAAGACAACTGTTGGTGCTCTTATCCTCCTGTCAAGTTTGATCCACAGCAGCAAATGGGTGAAAGCACCCAAAAATCAGCAGTCACCATCCAGGGATGGCTTCCATAGGAAATGAGGCTGATAAAGGAAATCTAATATTAATTCACACTGGAGCTATGCTGGAGATTTTGGATCTTCTACGAGATTTCTTGGGCATTATATGCCATTAAAAAACCAAAAGGCAAGGAATGATGCTTTAAAGAATTATTACCCTTGTATTTATTTCACTAATACACGTAGGCTGAATCTCTTCTAACCCATCAGAGGTCAGAAAAACAGCCCCCTTGTGTCAACACCTTCAATCAATAAACTTGATTAATTGGCACAAAGAGATAGTGTGGATCACTGAGCAAGTTTCCAGTAGAATGGAATAACCAAAACCTCAAACAGAGGCAGGTTTGCTTCTAAGAATAACCACCCAGCTGATAAAATACAAGTATGACTTGAGTGGTAAATATATTTAAGGATAGGGCAGTGAACAGAGAGAGTTCTAGATCCCCTAGGAACCTCAACCCAAAAAGATGTATTTTCATATTATGCTTATGTTTTTTTCAAATGTTAATTGTGACTTCCAAGAAGGAATGTGGGTTCGTTAGAGGAGAAGGAAAATTTTCAAATCATATGTCACTAGATTCAGTTCAGTGACCAGGCAAATCAATAAAGATTAATTTTACTTAACTCCCTTTTTTCCATATGTAACCTCTACCAGAAGAGGATATGAGAAAGATGCATTTACATCTTCCTGGGAAGACAGAAATACCTCGAGGGATCAAGGATTCAAATGAGGAACATCCTCACAGCTCATCCAGACTCCAATTTGTACGTGCAGAGCTTAACTTGTACTGACTCTACCAGTGCAACAGAACTCATCCCATGCCATGACAGATGGTTCCAACAGCTCTTACAACAGCACCATAAAAGTTACCACTTCACATTGCACAAGTTTCTCTGGGCTGTCCAGTAATCTCTGCCTCTCACTCCGAGTTTATCCTCGACTTTGCACACAGCTGTTTATCCTCCAGTATTCAAGGCACGCTGTTTAATTCCAGTGGGCAATAATGGGAAAAAGGAGCAGGGACTGGATGGCACCGTGATGATTTGAAATTGGTACCTGAGACCCATCAAGTCCCTTGGGAGCAGTTCCTCAAAAATGACACCAAACCCAAACATCTGAACAACTGACTCAGCTGCTTTTTCAGTCCCTCGTGGAGTTTGATCAAGGGCAGGCTCAGCAGAACAACTTCAGGGCCCAGGCTGCCCAGGATGACACCTTAGGGATCACACTGCTCTTTAATTACAAAGGTGCAAATCTGGGCTGTGATTATCAGTCGCTGTTGAACCTGAGATGCAGAAATCACGTAAAATGGGGCTCAAGTTCCTGCTCACAGTATTCTGAGAACCAGACAAGAAATGCCATAAAAAAGAGGCCCCTTCTGGCAGCTTTGAGTTCTTTGCTGTGCTGTTGTCCACGTTCTAAGGAGAGGGGAATGTGCCACCAGCCCATCCCTGGGGGAGAGGTGGGCACTATGGTTTGAACACTCCTGCTGGGCAGAGAGTCAAACCAGGGTAGTTATACTGCCACAACAACCCTACAACCACCCTTGTGGAAGAAGTTGAGGATTCACCTCCTCCAGCTCCATTTTAGAAGGAAACCAGCCACAAATACCCTCTGAAAAGCACTTTCCTGCCTGGATGGGACCAGGTCTGTGGGGGTATGACAGGCAGGAAAACCAAACACACCCCACCCTTAGGTGGGTGATAAGAGAAAAATTGCTCAGGCAGAGGCAGCTCTGGACATGCAGAGAAGCCCAGCTCAGCATTTTTAGGGCTTTACAGTAACAGCAGAACACACCTACTGTGGGCAACACCTGAAGGAAAGTTTAGGTGGTAAGATGGAAAATCTGACCTGTACTGTCAGTGTAGATAATGCTTTTATTTCTGGCTGAGTGTCCCTTTATTGGTATACATGATATATATAATGTGTATATACATAAATTACATCTATAATATATATATTATACCTGCATGTGCAAATATATCTCTATATAGGTATAATATATATGTATGTATATGTATGCATATATGTATAATATATATTATATTATTATATACATATATAATAACATACATTATGTGATATGTACATTTATATAAATATACATACATATGCATATATTATTATAGGTACATTTATATAGAACATATAAACATTATATATAATGTATATCTAATAATAAATATGTATAATGTATGTGCATATTTAACAGGTATCACATCTAATATGCATATTTAACACTTATATTTCTAACACATATTTATGGCATAAAAATGTGTAATATTTTAATAGATGTATGATGTGTGTTTAACACATATATGGCAATGCACTTTTCTGAGCCTCTGACACAGAGCAGCCTGCTGAGACAATTGGAGACAAGAATATTTTAATTAAAATGAGGCTGCAAAAAGACAAGCTCAATAAATAATGACACTCAAACCAGTAGAATTCCAATTAAATGCAACAAATCACCAGCTTTATGAGAGTCACACCAGAAAGAACCATTCTGCATCAGTCTCATACTGGTTTCAGTGGGACTCAGGATATAATGAGCAGAGCTTTCAAGTCTCACTGGGAAAAAAAAAAGTAGGAATCCTTAATATTTATACTGCCTTCAGCAAGACATCAATTTAAAACTATCTTCATGTACTGCCAACCAGAGCGTGCAACAAAATCCCTGCAGTCATGTTAAGACAGTATTGACCCTTAAATATTTATAAAATGTTTCTACTGTTGCAAATAATTGTGGATATCACCATTCTAACAAGTCTTGGATTTGAGAACACAGAATTGGTATAGGCACTAGTCAGCAGAGGTTTCCAAATTACATTTTGGTTTTTTTTAATAGCTGCTTTTTTAAAGAGGAGCATTCTCAAATGCGTGTCAGGTATTATTATGAAATAACCAGAGCAGTGTTATCAGTACCTGCTCCTACACCAAAAAAGAAAAAAAAAAAAAGAAACTGAGGTGTTCTTAAAAAAACAAAGGCAAAAATAAAAGTCCAAACTCCTGCTTTGTGTGAGGGGTTTGATCTTGTCACCTAGGAGAGGCTGTTGGTGCCTGTAGCTTGTAACACATGAGCTGCTGCTCAGTTGTTCGTGGTGGTATCTCACTTCAGGATCTTCCCCATCTTCCTCCCGCGGGTGGTTTGTCCCCTGAAAGCTCTGAGTGTGAATGGCAGAGGAGAAGAACCACATGGTCTTTGTTTTTCTGGGCAAATTGTCTATTTATCTGCCACTGCAGACTCACCTTTGTGGATTTTGCTCAGGCAGGTGGACACAGCACCAGGCAGGTTCTGCCAGTGTGGCTCAGCTGTCTCCTAATGGAATCTCTTTGCTCTACATGGCATTGGGAAATATCATTGAATCAGAATTCCTTTGCAAAATCAGCAAGATTAATCAGAGGTCACACGCTGCTTTTAAAACAGGGACTGATTTCAATTTAAAAATCATTAGGAAGAACTTTATTCATAATTACAATTTCTTACAATTTCTCCTTTTTCTTATTTTTAACTTTTCTATTTTAGCTTTTTCAAACAACCAGCTTTTTTTTTTTTTTTGCCCTGCTTTTTTCCCTTCTGTGAAATTATAACCACACATCAGCTTGTTCTTTCGTACATCCTCTATTTTACTATTTGTTATTCAACATTCCCCTCTCCTCCTTGACATTTTACCTTTCCCGTACAATTTAAAGCACTCTCAGTGAAAATATTCAACTGTAGGCCCGCTTCTTTCTTTTATTTTCTCTCTCAAAACCCAGCTGTGTTCTTGGAGAGCCTCTACACAGGTGGGCATTACACTTTCAACCAGCTGCAGCTGTCCTTGGCCATAACCACACGTCCTCAGAATCACCAAGAAATGACCATTTTGAGAAAATTTAATACATAAAAGACTCAATAAAAGCAAGAGTGCCCTAAACACCCCTGAAATGTGGACCTGCTCCTCAGTGCTCAGGCTGGTTCTCAGCCTTATTCAAAGCTGGTCTTACATCAAGAAGCCAATCAGACAGCACAGTCAGCAGCACTCAGTTAAAATATGTACATGTATTGATATCTATCAATAACACAGGCTATACAAACTGGATTCAAACTGCCTATTACAGGTGTAAACCAGCAGCTAATGATCTCCCTTCCCATGCAGTCCAGGAACAGAACCAGTCGTAACACCCAAGCAGTCAGATCGAGCAGTTTACATGTGATCAGCAGCAATGGGGACACACCTCAGGCCACCTTGTTCTCTGCATCTTTATCCATTCAAAAACATCCCTCAAAGATTCCCCCTGCTCCAGTGTCTCCTGACTTCCTGCAGTTTGCTCTGTGCTGTCCCAAAAGCACGAAGGAGACCTTCATACTGAAAGAGGCTTGTGAGAAAGGTGGGGAGAGAGTTTTAACCAGGACTTGCAGTGACAGGACAAGGGACAACAGTTTTAAACTCACAGAGGGCAGGTTTACATTGGATATCAGGGAGAAATCCTTCCCTGTGGGGTGGGGAGGTGCTGGCACAGGTTTCCCACACAAGCTGTGGCTGCCCCTGGATCCCTGGAAGTGTCCCAGGCCAGGTTGGACGGGACTCTGAGCAGCCTGGGCTAGTGGAAGGTGTCCCTGCCCGCAGCAGGGGGTGGAACAAAATGATCTTTAAAGTCTCTTCCAATCCAAACCATTCCGTGGTTCTCTGACATTATAAAGAGTTTCATTCCAAACTTCTTCCATAAGCAATGAGCTGGTGCCTCCGGTGAAGTTAAACTCATCAAGCTGATTCAAATTCTCCCCCAGTTTAAAAGCCCATCTCCAAATTCTGAGATTGAGAGCAGAAAAAATAGAGGTTCATGGTTGAGATCAAGGAGAAAAAAAAAAAAAAAAGTCTCTTTAAGCCACTTTCCCAGCTGGTTCCTACTGAAATTAACTTTGCCCAGCTCCTGAGTTTCTGTGCCTGGAGACACACACGTGGATGGTCTGTGCTGAGCCCTGGCAGCAGTTGGGTGGTGAAGAGGTTCCCTTTGAGAGCTGCCAGTTTTTACCCATGCAGGTATGCTTCAAGCCAGTGCTCTCCAGAATTCTTCAGGGAACTGCAGGAACAGAAGTTAAAAAAAAAAAAAATTGTTTATGGGGAGACTATTCAGTTTTCTGGGAAGCAAATGGTGGTTAAAGGAATAAATTGAAAAAAATGGATTTTAGAGTGCATGGATATCTCAGAGCAAAGTCTGACTACTGGGAATGAGTTGAGAGGATTTAAGGAAGAGGAGGAAAGAAAAAAATCTTTTAAATTGCCTGTAGAAAAATCCAATTAAACTCAGCTTTGATCATGGACAGTGATTTGAAAGGGTTGCCTGCATCCCTCCCTTACATGACAGGCCAGTGCAAAACTATCTTGTTAATTGATACTTACTGCAAAATATCTACAAAGGCTGTCAGTAAAGTCTTGCTCTTGTATTCAATGCCGTGCTTCTCACAAAGGCTTTTCACCAGGGGAGCCACTTTCCAGTAGTTGTGTCGAGGCATGGTGGGGAACAGGCTGCAGGATGGGATGAGACAGAGTTATTTGTCCTCCCCAACCAAAATATTCCCCCCAAATATCTCCCTCAGAAGGGGAACAAAAGTTCTCCTGAGATGGCTCATTCCTGGAAACAAAGATTGGTTTGGGTGGGAAGAGACCTGAAATATCACCCGATTCCACCAGCGCCTTTAAGGTCCCTTCCAACCCAAACCACTGTAGGATTCCACAATTCTGAGTGCCCCACGTCATTACCACTCTAATGCCCAAAATTGTACTCACTGGTGCTCTATTTGGAAGTTCAGGTGCCCAGTGAACCAATCATTGAACAAAGACTGCTTCACATTGCAGGTTGCGTGGAGCTGGGAGGGAAAAAGACCCAAAAAATACACCATTTAGGTTTTATTTTCCCACAGGTCTGATGTTTGAACTCCAGCAACCATTGCCCACCCTCATCTTGCATAAAAGAAAAGTCAGGGATTACAGCCATCATTGACCTGAAGAACTAAATAAAGCCTAGACTAGCCAGGCTGAGTCTTTTTCTCTTAATAAAGGGGAAAATGCTTAGAACACACTACGTGGGATTATGTTGCTGGAGGCATTATATATGTGAATAAAGTTGCATTTACAGATTTATTTTTAGCAGATTTTATCAAATTTTGTCAGATTTCTCTCATCTGCAATAAACCTACACCCTGCAGGGTAAAAATAAAGGCATTCCATCCCACTTGGCTTCCTTTAGTTGGCCTAAAAGGGAGACTGACTGTTTCACTATCAGTACTTTTCTGCAATAGAAAGGAAAAAAATGCTGTAAAAAATATATCAACACCTTTCAGTCAAAAACCAGGATTTTTTTTTTTAGTCTAGATGTTTTGTTGTTTTACCCACTGAGGTTTTAAAAGGTTTGATTATCACAGAAAGGATATTGTCTTTGTCCTGTAATTCAGAAGTGTGGACCCAGGAAAGGAGCTTCTCACCTGAGTAGACACCCAGTCCTCGTTCTGATCGTACTGGATGTCCATGGGGATGTGGTTCATCTGTGTCACCCAGACAAACCAGGTGCTCTCAAAGTACCTGGGCAGACGAGCAGAGAAGCCCTTGTTACATCTCTAATCCCATCCAAATTTACCATTAAAACACACTGCTGTTTCTCTTAATTTGAATAAAAGAACACTTTTATGCAATTCAGGATTTGCTGTTCCTAACTTTTAGAGTGTAAGAACCAATCAACTTGTAGCTGAAGATGTCCCTGAGCAGCAGCCACTACCCTGAAGTTAAACTGTTCCTTCTTGACTATTTATCCCTGAGAAAACTGCAGGGACTGGAACTAATTTTAATTTATTTCAGTACTGATTACAAATATCAGTCCCGAGGACTCCAGATGTCCTGTGTGTTACCTGGACAGCCAATAGTAAATCATGAAGTTCTTAAATCCCATCAAAGGGACATACATGAGGCAAACTCGGATGTTGAAAAACACAATCAATATCAGGTCCTGAAAACAAACAAACAAACAAACCAACCAAGGTGAAAATCTGCCTTTGTTAATGAAATCCCTCCACTCTGTGCTCTCCCCTTTACTTGAACTGCAGCTAAAAACTGTTCTGATATATGGATTTCGAACTGGTTTATCAAGAGGAAGCTCCACACCACCATTCTGCAGCAAGCTGAGTGTATCCCTAAAATATTCCCACAAACACTCACTTAATAAATGCAGATAACAGCCCTATCATCACACTCTGTCTAGGTCTGAGTTTTCTCTTAACTTTTATTTATCTGCTAAAAAGGCTAAAAAGCCTTTTCTAAACAATTCTCCCGAGCTGCAGTGAGCCCAGAATCAGCCTTTCTGATCTCAAACCCCCCAAACAGAGGTAAATATTATTATTGTGACATTATTTGGGTTTTCCAGATGCTGAAGCTATGCTTACCAACCACTTTTTCCTCTTGATTGTAAAGTGGAATATAGTCAGCTGGAAGAAGGGGATGAGTGCAATTGGGGCCAACACTGAAGGAAAGAATGGAAAGAGAGAGGCATTTATAATTTCACAGCATCACAGCTCTTACAGAATAGTCTTTTGTGAGAACAGTGATTCTTCTTTCCAGTAGAAGAAAAATTGCTCTCTTCCATTTATACCAACTTTCATGCATTCACCCCTTTTTTTTCTCATCACTTCTTCATTTCTTTCCCATCCCTTTCTTCCTTCTACTTCAATTCCTCCTCAAGTGGACCTTCTTGAACATGAAGGGAGCTCTCTGGAGCTGTCACTTCAATCTTTAAAACACCTGTATTTTGGAGAGGAGATGCCCTCCTGATCTGGGGATACTCACAGAAGAAATACTTATGCTGGTAATTGTAAGGCATGAACTTCTTCTTCTTCTTTCCAAGCTGAAAAAGGAAAAGATATTGTAACGGGCCAGTGAAAGACTACACAAAAATGCTCCAAAAAAAGGCTTACAGGTAATTTGGATTTTGTAGGAGAACGAAATTCAATCTAATCAATGCACCATGGAGTGCTGAGGCTGTTGGTGCTTGGAGAGGAACAGGTTATTAACATGGAAACTGAGTCACTAAGTTGGCGGGTTCCAACTTTGGAGATTGGCACTAGCTGATCTTTAAGCTCCTTTCCATCCCAAACCATTCTAGGATTCTATGAATGCAGGATGTGTTTGCTGTGGAAGCTACATCTGAACTTCTGTATCCCAAATTTCTGACTAACAGAGGAGAGAGAGGGTGGTCAGATATGACATAGTTTGGAAGCTGTCCTATAATGTCTGCAAAATTATTTCTGCAAGATGAAGGTACTGAATGCTCTATAAAGGAATCTGCCTTCTTGTTTTGCCAAATACTTTGTCTTCAATTACAGAAAGGTTTACAAAAAGCACAATTCAGTTTATTTCTTTGCGGTGTATTTTTTCATTATTTGCACTAAAGGATTCTTAACATCATCTGACATTTTTATGCTTATAATTGTTCAAAAGACAAAATAACAGAGAGGGAAAGCAAATTACATCCAGAGCTCCCCTATTGCTGAGACAAAACTTGAACACCTCAAAGATGTCTTCCCTGGATCAAAACTGAAACAACAAAGGCAGTAGACAAACAAAACCCCTGAAATCCATTTTGCCTGGCCATGGTGTGTGGTATTTTGTAATTCTCATTACAGAAGCCTTTCTGAGACAGCAGAGCTGGAATTTTCCATGTGCCTTGGAGAGCTGAAGTTTCTTTGCTTATTACCAGCTAAAGGAGAGAAAGAGGCTTTATTATAAGAAGCTGATTAAGTTGCAATGAAGTAATTTCATCACCCTCTGAGTAAATAGAATTAGCAGGAAAAGAAAAGGCAAACGAGACCCTGGTGATATCAGAAATCATAATGGTGCAGGGAGGATCTATTCCTAGTTTTTCTTTTCATGAAAGCTATAAAATTTCGGATTAAGAAATCGTCTGTGCTTGTGTTTGGTGCATGGCAGCAATGCTGGTCCTGAAGGACTGAGGTGCCAAACAGCCAGAAGGACCCAGAGGGAACATCTGACTCACTAATAACCAACTAATAACATCTAACACTAATGCAAGTGCACTGACTCACCCCCTGAGCTGCCTCCAAGGCACTCACCCTTCCCTAAGCACCGATTGCAAGAGTTGGCTGCTCAGGAGCTGGTGCCTCAGCACTGCAAGAACCAGGCAGTACAGGAGACTCTCAGACCCTGGAACACTTTGGGAATTATCACAGAATCCTGAATGGCTTGTGTTGGAAGGGACCTTAAAGATCACCCACTTCCAAGGCACAACCTGGATGATGATGATGATGATGATGATGATGATGATGATGATGATGATGATGATGATGATGATGATTACCCCTCCCTCTATAGATTTCTGCCATTAAATCTACTTTTCCAAACATCCCCACGCTCACCTCCACAGAAAGTGTCTTTCCCAGGCTGAAGAGCAGGGGGTGCATGTTGAGGTCGGGGTCCTTACGGAAGCAGTTGGGCTTGGCGTGGTGCTGATTGTGCAGGTGGTTCCACCAGCTGGCAGGTAACCCCTGGGGAAAGGGAACACCAGGGACTCAAACCAATGATCACACTGCTCTCTATCCACCTCTTACTGACAGCTTGCACTGCAATTCCCTCCTAGCTGATCCTGCCTGGATAGAGGGACACTTCCATCCACATCAGCCCCAGAGAACATTCCCACGGTGAGGGAAATACCTTCAGGACATTTATCACCACGGTCTGCAGCAGCCGATTCCACCGGGGCTTCCTGAAGACAGAGCAGTGCCCCAGATCGTGCTGGAACCAGCCCATCTGGATCTGGAAGACAAAGGGATCAATGAAGAAACAGAATCTTGGCAGCACTGCGATAATTTCCCTTGGAATAATGATTTGCCTCCGTAACTTCATAGTGCTTCCTTCTGCTTTGGGAAAAAACCACTCCCTGATGTCTTCCATGCTCAGTGCTGAGAACTTCCAGCCAAGCCACTGTCCACTAAAGCTGCTCAATTCCAGGTACTGACTTTACCTGGAATGTAGGGAAAGCAGCAAAGCATCCCAACAATTAACTGTTACAGCATAGAAGTCCGTTTGCTCCCATCACAAATGATGGATTTCCAAGTAATCACCCAGAAAGTGGAAGAATTTCCAAGTCCACAGCTTTATTGCATTCCATATTCCCATGGAAATACAAGAGTGCTCTTTGAGGAACATCCATCTTAACAGGTATTAGGCAAGTAGAACAGATCATTTAAATGAGTTCATTTGCATTTGTTTCGTGGATGTCTGAGCAAGTGTAAGCTTTCAGCTCTACTGAGAAAATCTTTCTTCTTCCCCTCACCCTCCAGTTTGTCCCATCTAAGGGCCACAAAGTCCTATTCCCTCCTTTCCTGCATGGATCCTGCCCTTCTATGGTTGAATTTACTAATCCAGCAGAAAACTATTCAGGGTTAGTGAGGGAAATTGGCTTATAAAGGACCAAACAAACATCAGACAGAAGGAAAAGGGAGCCAAAAGTGCAGCTGAGAATGAAATAGCCCCTCTTTTGTGATTAGATCAGCTCATGCCATCTTGTGAAACAGCCAGTTCCACAACACCCCACCGACCCTTGGGCTGTCAGCAAAACCAGGTTTGCTGGAGGCAACAAAAATTGTGACTTAGAACGTGCTTGTCACCTTCAGGCAGGTAATAGGACCCGAGGAGAGGCAGTGGAGCCATGCCTGGGGTGTGAACGTTCCGTGAATCCTCTCCATCTGCAGGAACCAAACACGTCTGCAGCGCTGAGCAGCCGCCAGCACTTTACCTGAGCCACAGTGAAGAACGCCATGCCAGCCAGGAAAGGCACCAGGGAGATGCCAAAGTACCAGACCACGAGCCAGGAGGCAGCATCCAGGACCAGGAGGTGAAGGAAAACCAGAAAGAAGAAGAAGTAGTTTGGCCTCAGCAGTCCCATCTTCTCAACGGTGCAGCGCAGCTCACGGAAATCCTCCAGGAGGGATTTCTGAGGGTAAAGTTAAAACTAATGCAGTGTTTACTTTGAAAATGTAACCCAGCAGACTTGGAAACCCCAAAGCAGGAGATATTCTGTCAGAGGGGACTCAGTGCAAAAACAGGCATGAGATCAACAGGTCCTGCTTCTGCTTTGATGCTGAGACACCAGAGTATCAGGAGAGCTGAGCAGAACCTGGGGCTGGGGAGCTCATTCCTCACACCCCGAGGTGGATTTAGTGATGCTGGGATGGTCATGTTTCCATGCCTGAGCAGCACCAGCTGCATTCCCACCCCCAAGCCCATGGCACGGCATTGGGTGTGCTCCTCCAGAGAGGAGTCCTGCTCCCTCTCTTATTTTCCTTCTCCTCCCAGGCTGAACCCCGAGCCGTTCCCAGCGCTGGAATCTGGGACACTCACCTTTTTATTGGACTCAAAGCTGGGTTGATCTGGTGCCAGCTCCCCAATCAGCAGAGATCTCAAGTACTTTTTCACCAGGGACTTATCGTTGTGAAAAGCTACAAAGGCATCCTGAGAAACACAAAGGCAGGGAGTGAGAAGGGGAACGTGACTAAATGCCAGATGCTGAGCCTCTCCCTCCCTCAAGCCTTTGATACAACATGTAATCCACTTCCCCTTGTCCAGAACCCTTTGGGTTCCTCCTGCTGCTCTTTGCCATCGACTGGAGCTCGGCCCAAGGACGCTGGAGAAGGTTCAAGAAACCAGATTTCATAAAAGTCCCTGGGCGAGGCTGGTAATGAACATGAAAGGGGCTGATGAAGAACTCTTTGTAGAGGGAAACAGGTTCTTTCATCTGCTTGTTTCAGCACAGTCTGTCCCTAGAAGGCTCCAGCCGGCAGCCCTTCCCTATGGATGGGACCCAGGAGCTGGAGAACACGTCAGGGAATGGGGTGTGTCTTTGCCACGCTTGGGATGAGGCTTTTAAACTCCTGTTTGTGTCCCACTGGGGCCACAGGGAATATGTGCTGAAGCTCCTTACACAGCAGGAGTGCAGTTCCCTGCCAGTTTTCAGGCTGGGGGATGTTTTGGGGAAGTGGGTAACAGCAGTGACACAAACAGGTCCATCCAAGAAGCATTTGAAATCCGAGTTTCAAAGTCAGATACAAGCAATGGAATTCCAGCTAAATCAAAAGTCTTCTTTAGCTCAGTGCATTTTCCAGAGGAAAGGTGAAAAGGCTGGCCATGCTCTTTTTAGCTCCAGAGAGAGTAGATATTGCCAAATCCTCGGTGTTTGAGCAGCCAGGTACTTGCTGATTGTGGGTGTGAGAAACAACTTTAGTCCAGAAATAGCCAGAGCAAGGTTATTTTTTGGACATTTGGGCTTTTTACAGACACCCAGTGACCCTTTGTCACAGCGACAAGTGAATAACTCTGCCCAGACCCAGAGGACTGGCGAAATCCTGATTATGTTTTTATCCATTCTTATATACCTCCCTCCTGCCAGGAATCTGATCCAATCCATAAGTATCTACATTGCAGCTTGGAAAAAGGAGCCACAATCCCTTCAGGCAGGGATCCCTCTTCACAAGATCAGTATCACAGATTCTTATCACTGAAAGCCTCTCAGTCCTGCCTGTCCCTTCTCCTCCCTCCTCTAAGGCCCCGATAATCATCTTAAAATGAGATTAACTGTAAGAGCTATCACCTGCAACACACATAACTCCCAACATTTGACATCAATGCAGTGTCCTTGCTGATATTTTCAAATCAATCCACACAGAGGATGAAAATTCTCACTGTATATATACAGTTATGAGGTCTAAAGTAGTCAAGGGTACTTTAAAAAAAAAATCCTGGATCCTGGTTTCAGGTAAAGTCCTGCCCCAGCAATTTTTTGAGACACCTTCCCGTCCTGCTTTTCTGCACAAGTGTGTTTTTTCTCAGAATGTACGACCAGAGCAGCATTTTAAAAGCAAAAAAAAAAAAATGATACAGATTAGCAGAATGCAAATTGAGAGCAAGACAGAAGGATATTGCTGTGATGCAACACAAATCCACACTGTACCCACAATTTTGGCTACTAATTGTGGTCCTTTGCACACTAATTGTGTGCTCAAGGGGAGGCAGCACAGCTACACGTTGGAAAAGGCCTTTAAGTAAAATCAGATTGTAATTATTGAAATAATAAAAGCAGGTAGGATCAAAGGTCATCCTTTAAACATATTCACCCCAGACAAATTCACTGTGGTGAAAGCCCCTGGGTGTCTGTAAATGAAATAATCTAAATGCAGGTCCTTACACTGCAGGAGATGGGAGGACATTGCTTGGGGCCAAATAATTCCACACATTCTGTATTCCTTGAATCCTTTTGTAAAAAAAGTCCAGTCGCAGAAGCTGCAGGAGGTGGCACCAGGATCCCTGGGCTGGCTTGGCATGGCTGGTCTAAGTTCTTAAGCCACTGAGGCAGAGGAGAAAGCCAACAAGACTCCAACCCTTCTTTTTCTTCCTCTGAGAACACCAGGTATTTTTCTGCTCCAGTTTCAAGTAGGGAAATGTTCCACTCAGGGAGTGAAATGTGAAAAATAACCGGTCTGGTTTATTCTGGGCCGTGACCAGGGAAGTGTTATCCCATTTCAAACCAAAATCTGAGCGATTAGACAGGCTAAGGAACTTCCTTCAAGTCAAAAAGTCCTGTTGTGACAGGAATTAAATCTCCCACATCACAAGCTTATGCCCTAAACTTGGCCATGTTTCTGATGCTCATATTTCTGACTATTCAGAAATCCAGTTATCTCCATTCAGCAGAGAGATCTGCTTAGAATTTGTTATTTCTGCCAACAAGCCACACAATTATTCCAGAGAAATCCACCAAACCGACAAATTTTTGCAGGAGATCTATTTTCAGATACATCTGTGGAAGTTCTCCTCACCTCCTGCAGCCACTGCGCTGCTTTCTCAGCCCCAAGAACAGCGACCACCAGCACGTCCCCCTGCCCTGGCACTGGAACCACCTTCCTGCCCTGCCCTGCCGGCTCTTACCGTGGCATCCTGCCCGGCGTAGTGGCTGAGAACCCTGCTGCCTCCAGGGTGCTGCTTGGAGAACCTGCTGGCATCGTAGACCTTCCTGTCGATGACCAGCCACTGCTGGCGGCTCTGCCCGCGCCCGTCGCGCGTCCTGATCTCCTCCCAGGTGAAGAGCTGCGGGAAAGGGGGGACGGGACACGAGCCCTTCTCGCTGGGGCCCGTCTGGGGAGCCATCTGGGCACTCAGAGCTGGGATCCACCGGGCTCTGGAGCCTGGACCATCCCACCCTGCCCGTTATACAGCTCCCTGCAGGCCACTCCCTTGCGCTGCCAGGGCTGGTTGGCTCTCCCTGCCCAAACACACCCTCCCCTTCCAGGCGCTCGGCCGCACCCATAAATAAAAGACCTGTTGCTTTCTGAGTTGCCTTTGGAAGGTCTGGTCGCTCGTGAGAGTTGTGGGCTGCTCCGCTGAAGGCAAACAGGAATAAACAGACAGAATCAGGATTATCTGTTACCTCTAATTGTTCTCAGCACTGCCCAAAACTTTCAGGTTGTCCTTCGTCTTTGAAATTTTCTGTGTTGGCCCTGGCATGGTAAATTCACGTGTCTTTCTTAACTAAAAGAATTAAAGTGATATCAAATCAGAGCAGAGATGGTAAAGATTCAGAGTAAAGAAAGAACACAATTAGGAAAATATCCTTAAATTCCAGTTATTTTGGCTTGTTCGTTGTATACTTTGCATAGAGCTGTGAAAACAGAGTTTCCTGTATATTCTTGCATCATTCAATCATCTAACTGTTCAAGTAATTAATTTATAAGTCTGTAACATTAGAATATCTTGGAATTAAGGGTAAGAACAAGAATAATAACAATAATAACTGTTAGCACTAAGTTTGGCTGTAGATTGAGGGTTCCTAAAGCTATGTTTAAAGGCAATGTTGACAGAATTAACCTTACTTAAACATTACTCCTGAAGAGACAAAATCTAAACACCTGTGATGCTGAGAAGATCTGCTGTGCAGTGCAGAGGTGAGGAGTTCTCATCTGGAACAGACAGCAGAGAGAAGGCAGCAATGCCAGGCTTCCTATGGACACACAGCAATTTTGCCCATGACCCAGGAGAAACAGATAGGAAATACTGCCCTACTCGAGATTTAGGATTCTTTTAATCCTGCTTGGATTTTTTTGTTAATCCAAAATGATGAGCCCTGAGTGCTTTTGAGGAAGGCCCAAGCAGCAGGCAGATACAGTGCAGTCTGTTCCCAGTGACAAATCTGAAATCTCGGTTTTTGTGTTCCCCAGGGAATTAATACCAACCCAAAAGCAGTTGGATAGAGAGAGAGAGCTGCAATCCCACAGAGCAGACACCTGCCTTGCCCTCAGCCCTGCGTGGAGTGGGCAGTTTTCTGGCTGCCACAGAGCCCTAAATGACGCAATTCCGATTCTTTAAATCATGTAGCCTCTTGCAGATTAATCAGTCAAGCCCAAAACAGCCGTTCAGAAGTTCCTGACGTGTGGCAATGGTTGAGCCACCCCAGGTAAAAGAGAACTGGGACTGTTGGTATTCATCAGAAGGCAGTGACAAAAGAAGGGGAGGAATAATTTCTGCTCTGCTGTCACTCTGCATTTTGTAACTCTTTATCTTGCTCTAAATAAAAGTTGAGAGTGTCCACGCTAATGATGTGTTCCTGTTCTGTGTAGATGTGTGGAGTCTCACCTAAATCACGTTCAGCACTCGAGGTGTTGGCAATAAAATATGCAACAGTTTGCGCAATTTTCCACATATGTGGGTTTTTCAGATGGGAAAATATCAAGTCACTCCACAGCTGGTTGAAAGTACAAAATAACCCCTTCCCATGGCCCTGGATTCAGGCTTGTAAATGGAGCAGCTGCCTGAAAAAGGAGGAGATAAAAATGAGGTGTTTGATTTTGGTCACAGAGCCAGGTGTGAATGAAAATGGGATGTCTCTGTCCATGCAGTCAGTTGGGATTTCACTGTTAATACACACTGTGGGTGCCAGTACCCACCAAACTGCTGCTAATTAGATGAATTAAATTTGGAAACTCTAAGGTAATCGTCCTCTGTATTTACAGTGTGTATAATATTTAATGTCTGAATTTATTTCATATCAGCCCCCATCCAGAGGGTTTTGCAATGCCCATCAATATTCCATCACATTAAAACCCCTTCCAGTCTGAAAGCAGCAGCTTTTTCTATGTTATCCAGGTCACCAAACAGATTTGAGAGCTGCGTGGAAAAGCCCAGAGAGTGAAAGCCACAGCCATGCTTATCCAGAGAAACTATTGGGAAATCTGATAAAGTGAATTTACAGCACACAGTCTTCTGCAACAGCTTCCCACACACCTGCCAAAAGCCGTGTGGTGTGCTCCTGGGAGCTGGTACACGTGCTCACAGCTGTCCCCTTGGGACTGAGAAACTCCCTGCACAGGGACTTGACATAAATTCCCAGATTTCCAGAGAGACAGAATGTGACTCCTCAGCTGGGAGTGAGTTGTTGCATCAACACTTTTATCCCCCACAAATGTTTGCAGCTTAATTCACTGGAGATACGTGGTCCAGAAATTAATCTGGCACTGAGGTACCCCAAAAACATCTTGGAAGTAGTTCTGTGATTCTGTGAAGTGGCTGGACTTGATGATCTTACAGGTCTTTTCCAGCTTTAATAATTCCATGATCCCATTTCTAAGAAAATCTCCTTTTCCTTTAAGCTCTGAGGAATTTTGTCCTATAGGGTGCCATTGATTTTTTTTCACAGGATTTTTCTGACAACCTTTTCTACAGAAATGAAGTATTTAATGGGGCCTGTGACAGCACCTACCAAGTGAGGCTCCTGGGCAAGGCTGGATAGAGAACACCTCCTTTACAAGCTGTACAGTCTGCCCAGAGTTGTTTGACACGAGACAGGCATTTACAGGTTGTAATGGCCCCAGAGTTAGATGTCAACAGCGGGGAGAGCTGGAAAAGCAGGACCTTGCTCTGCAGCCACAGAAAGCATCTGCCCTAGAGTGGCTGCAGCAGGGAACTTACCTGCATCAGTTCATGGGCCAGCACACAGCCCTGTGGATAGAGCCCATTCCCCTTCCTGGATTTCATGGGCTATCATTCAAAACTCCCTCTTCTGTGACTCTGATGTGCCTCTTCCCAAACACAGCCAGGAAATGGAAACGTTTGTGATTATTTTATCCCCAGCACGAAGCTTAACGGGAAATCCATCATTCAGGACAAGGCTAATTTGGAAAGATCTCAATCTTTTCAAGAGGCAAAAAACTTTTGCAGCTGGTACAATTTTGTTTTGGGAAAGAAAAAAAAAAGATAAATCCAGTAACTGCTTGGTGAGAACATTAAAAGACACCATATAAGTCAGGAGGAGAAAAAGATCAGGTTTTCTTTTTTTTTTTAGCACATTCTGCATTAAGAGACACAACCCTGCATCTCAGATCAGGAATACATGTAATTTCAGAGATGGGAAGGGAAACTAAGGAGGTTTTTACAGACAGAGTCATGTTTGCAATGGAAACCTTCTCTTCCCTGCCAAGGGGTTTAATTTGCTTAGATATTCAAAGTTTTTATTTTATTTTTTTTTTAATTCCTTAACCCAGATTTCAGTAGTAAGTTAACACATGGGGTTTTTTTCCTCTATGAATTCAATCTTTATATCCTTTGCAAAAGAGAAAAAAACCACCTGTGAAATACCATGGTTTCCCTTCCAGTTTTGGGTGACATTTTATGGCTGAACAATAAAAACCCAAAATGAGTGCCTTGTAAATTATAATGAGGTCTAAAACTAGGTTCTGTAATAAGCCTTCTCACCCAAAACTCCCCACAGAACAACAAATTGCATTAAGACACATATTATTTTTTTTTTTTTTGTACCTCTGAGCAAGTTCCTAAAGCCCCTACCCAGGAGAAGCTGCAATGCTGCACAATGAGCTGTAAAACCTGGCAGGATTTGCTATTGCAGTTCTGATGGGACCTACTCTCACACGCACCAGCTGTGATTTCACACCCCAAATTCTTTTCAAACAGGAGTGATATCAATCTCTTCATCAATCACCACGTACTTCCCAGGTTTGTGTAGCTTATTTAACCTGCAATTTCAGTGAAATATGAAATATACCCTTTGCATCAATCAAATTCATGGAAGCCAGAACTCCGTGGGCTCTTCTATACCTTTAAGACCTAAATTCAGCTGATCTAAAGTGGTATATTCTAAATTTAACAGCTGATTAAAAGGCCTTCTCTCGAGTGCACAGGTAGCATTATGTATTATTAAAAAGGAAAAATAAGACCCAGCATAATTCAAGATCAAATTGTTAAATGCCTGTACGAAATCCATTTTGTTTTCCCACTGTTGTACATTTGGGTAGCATTTTTATAGCTTCTTTATCATTTATATTTTATATATACATTTATATTTATATTTTATAACATTTTCTGTGTTGTCCCACTACTTGCAGGCACACTTTGAATATTCTGCTCATCCACAGAAGGAAAAACCCTCCAAAAGGTGACTCTGCTTGAAAGTTTGTTTTAATTCTTGACTTGTGCAACGCTAATTAGGAACAAAATGGCATAAGCAAGGATTAAGACACCCCCAGCTGTTCCCCAGCCTACACACAGAGCACCTTCCTTTGTCTGTCCTTCCTGTGGGCCCTGGGCCACCTTCCAACCTCTGCAATCTGTGCAGCTGGGATCCTGCAGCAACCTGCCTGCTGTTCTGTTTGACCAGGATACAACTCCCTGGCCTTCCCCACCTGCCCCTGGCCTTCCTCAGACACATCTTGTGCTGGATATTCCGTGCATTTTGGCTCTGAGGTGTCCATCATCCTTAAACCTCCACATCTTACCCTGCCCACGAGGACATCAGTCATATTTTTCCTCTACGTGGCTGAAGAGGTTTTTGCCACTCAAATTTTAATTCCTTGTGAAATTTAATTTTTCTTTGACACTATTGCAGTTCCTACTTGCAGTTCCATGACCTTTTCACCACTCTTTATATTCCCAGCCTGCCTTGCAGATTGTTCCCCATCAACCCAAAATGCTCTTGGGAGTTTGTTTCTCCCCTCCTTGCTAGGGATGCAAGTCCCATGAATTTTATACCCTCCTTATATAGAGTTTATATAACAATCCTCACGTGGCATCACAGGCCCTCAGCATCATTTCAAGGGACAGAGGACATTCCAGAACTGCACATGAATGTCTGGTTGACAAAGAAAAATACTCAAGCACCAGGCAAGCACCTGCAAGGCCTGTCAGCATCCTTGTAACTCTCCAGCTTGGAGTAAGTACATGGAAGTCACACCCCATTCCTGTCCTGTTAGATCCTGGGAAGAAATGAGGGTGGGCAGGCCCTGGCACAGGTTGCCCAGAGAAGCTGTGGCTGCCCCTGGATCCCTGGAAGTGGGCAAGACTCCAAAGCACTTGGAGCAACCTGGGCTGGTGGAAGGTGTTGTGGAAAGAGATGGTCTATGAGGTCTCTTTCGGTCCCAACCATTCCCTGACTCCATGATTATTGGGCAGGCATTGTCCAGGCAATCTAGAGACCAAATCCAGACTGTTCTGTTTTACCTATTCCTTTATTTTTGGTAATTTGGAATATTTGCTCCAGACAGAAATATTTGCAGCTTTCTAGTTTCCAGTGAAGTCACGGGTTCCTGATCCTCCACTTGGATGAGAGGAGAAAAGGGAACAGGATAAAGAAAATTGTCAAAACGACTAAGACATAACCTGAGCTCATTGGCAGCATCCTCATTCACCTTTTATTTCACTTGGGCAACATCCAGCTTTTCTTACTTCACCTTGTTTCTTTTTCCCAACTGATTGTGAGACGATCCTGAAGAGGAATTCAGGCTCACTTGTTAGAACATTGGCCTCCCTCCTTGCCAGAAGAAGTTATCATTGAATCTGGGTCGGCAGCTAAGTGGTTGTTTTAAAGGCACTTCTGTTCATCCCAAAAGGTGGATTACGCAGCATGTGACCCAGTTAGGGTAATTCTGCCCACAGGACTGTCCTCATCTCTTTCCGAGTCCAATCAAACAACAGCTACAGCTTACAAGGAGTCATCTGCTATAAAATTAAATTATTATTGAATTTTGATATTTCCCTTAGTGGATAATCTATCCCAGCTTCCTCTGTATTGAACACTGGGCTAATTAACCTTGGCACTAGGAATTTACATCTCCTGTACAGCTTGGACTGGTATTGGTTCACACTTCAGCTATTCAACTATTTCTTTATCACTGACAGACTGAAGCACTCTCTGCTATAAAATTTCTCATTTTATGGTCAAGTCACTGCCTCTTCTTTCATTTGGTTGAGGGAGCTCCAACAATTTTATTCTCTCACAATAAGGATCTTTCCTAAAGCTTTAGTTTTTCCTCCATCTCTTTCCTGTATCTTGATAGCAGACATATCTATTTAGAATATTTTTTAGGTATTTATAACTTTGAAAGATACTAGGCCTAACCCAGGCATAGAACAACTTAAAATCTTCCCATGAGGCTGCTAGACTGGCCTTACCTGATCCCACCTCCCCTCTCCAAAGCCTTAGGAGAAGGGGGAGAGAAGGTGGAAAAAAGGACAGGCTTGGCAGGAGAGATGAAACAGAAAAACAAAAACAACAACAAACACCCAACCAACCAACCAACCAACCAACCAAAAAAACCACCACAACAAAAAAACCAGCCCCAGAAAGGAATTTCAAAAGGGAAGGAGCATCACAAAAAAATATTCTGCTATCACAAAAGAATATGTTGCTAAGAGCATCCTGTTTTAACAGGGGAAGCATCAGACTCTGGTCCTGCTCACATGCTTGTCTATCAAGTAGGTTTTTGGGCACTGGACAAGTTAAAAATCAACTTAAAACCAGTGTTGTGGAGCAGTTTTCATTCAATTATTAATGGCACAAACCCTGAACTTCCATTTTATGCATTACCAGCAATATGTTCCCATTCAAGGCACGGTGACCACGATTCAGAGGATGCAGAGAGATGTTGTTTCTTGGTGTGGGCAAAAATCAAAAAGCCAGGCTCCTTCTGGAGACCAGATCAAGGCAGACTACTATGGATCAGTCAGACTTTTGGCATTTTTGCCTAAAGAACACCATCCTAACCAGCATTTCATCTAAACTGTCATCAGTGTATTACTTTTATTGCTGTTTCAAAACTTTCTATGTGGAAATTCCTCCCCATTTTCCAAGCACTTAATACCAGTCACTGTAGAAAATGCAAATCACAGAGAAACCAAGTTCATGTCAATGAGCTCTCTCTTCCAGTGTCATGTAAATCCTCTTTCTCTCCCACCCATGAGTAGTGTTGCATTACTACCTCCCCTGTTAAGAAATCCCTTTATACTCCTTGTAAAAGAACTATCTTGGGAAGCAACAAATCCCCCTGTTTCCAAAGGTTCAGCTGCATCCATTACCTATTTTTGCATGGATATACAATCATCTTCCATTCTGCTTCTTTTCTAAAAGTGGAGAAAATCCTCTTCACCTCTTCAGGAATTTGGGATAAGGGAAGCAAACACACACAGAGAAGCTGGGCAAGGATTACAAATCCACACCATGCACAAATCGAAAGGAGTGGGTGTTGGGAAGGGGAAAATGACAGTGTTTTCCTGTTCCAGCTGGGGAACCATTCCAGTGGGGAACCATTCCCCCTCGTCCTGTCCCTCCATGCCCTTGCCAAAAGTCTGTCCCATGATCTGATCCTCCCCTTCTGATCCCTTGGGAAGTCCTCCTTCCCTTCTGATGCCCGACTGCCACCCTGTGGCAATTCCACAACGTTCAGCTTCCATTTTTAAGGCTGAACTGTGGAGCCAAAGGGTTTCCACTAAATGCCCAATTTGGGGCCAGTGTTGTTCCAAAAGAGAACCTGAAAAGGGTTTGGAATTCGCATTTGAACATTGTTGTAAAATGTCAGTACTATTAGTTTAAGAGTAATGTGCCACTGTGGACTGTAAGGAACCCAGAGTACTCACAGAAACTGAAGTTGTTATATAGGGTATTGCTCCTCTTGGGCTGGAGAACTCTTCTTGAGCCTGGAGAGCTCTTCTTGAGCCCGGAGAACTTCCAGCAAACTCAGCACATTCAGTTCTGGTTATGTTGATTCAGGTCCCCTTTTTTCTCTTCCCCTTTCAGACTCTGAATCTGTGTTCTTTTTCCTGGTTATTCAGGCATCTGGTTTATTGTTTTGTGGATGTTTCCTCTTTATTGTAGCAGAGAAAACACACAAGTGTATAAAGTCTTAGGCAGCAAAGTAAAACTTAGAGAGAACATTCTCTTCAAAACTGTCAACTGCCAGATCATCCCAGCCCAGAGAGCAGCTCAAATCTATTTGTATTTTCAAAATTAAACATCCAGATAATGATTGTTCTGACTCTGAGCATTCAAAAACAAAAACAAGAAGCCTCAGTAGTGCTGAACACTCCTGGCCTGCTTCACCAACAAATGGAGTTTCTTCTGCTCACCTCTTTGGCCACACCTTTTGTCCAAAGTCCCTCTCCAGCTCTCTTGGTGCCCCTTTTAGAGAGTGCAGACATATTTTACTCTGGTGACAGCAATAATTGGTAAGATAAGGAATTTTATTATTAGTCTTTCCTCCATCAACAGTTCTAATAAAAGGGAGAGAAATGGAGCAGGAAGAAACCAAGGTAAAACAATAAGGTCCATTTTATTTATGGTCTTAATCAACAGGTATTTAATGATTATTTTATTATTTCCATTACAATTTAATCCTGTGCTTTAACTACACTCTTGGCCTGGGAAAATGCATTCCTTCCATTCCTTCACAAGTCATGGATGTTGACTGGAAAAAGCACCACATGTTGCTCAAAACCAACCCATCCCTTCTGGGTACTGATCCCTGGGGTAACAAGGTGATGGAGCACCTTCACTAGTGCTGTGGCAGGTGCTCTATCCTGGTTTGGCATCTGTGTTGTTGGTGTGGTCAATGAAAAGACCCTGGGAAAGGCACTGTGGCCATTCCATAAATCCCACGGCACGTGTTCCCCTCTTGGGGTGTGTTTGGAAGGCACAACACCCAAGAGAGGAGGACCAGCAATGTTTTGGCTGATGTGAGCCTGAGGATACGCAGCTGACTGAAAAGTTAGACACATTTAAATGGCAGCCTAACCCCTAACACTTTTCTAACTTCATTAGGTTTGTCTGCAGCTCTGACAGGAACACCTCGTGCTCCCTGGGCCAGGAGTCAGGAGCTGTCTCCTCTTAACAGGAGTTAAAAAAAACCCTCCAAAACTTCAGGTGATTACAGACTGGTTATGATCCTCCTTTTCATAGAATTGTCACAGAATGGTTTGGATTGGAGGGGACCTTAAAAATCACGTTTTTCCATGGGCAGGGACACCTTCCACTAGGCCAGGTTTCTCCAAGCCCCCTCCAATCCAGCCTTGCACACTTTTGCTTCCGTGGTCACCCTTGCAGGGATCCTGAATACGGATGTGACACATTCCTGTCTCTTCTGACCTTCACTGATGTGTTTGTAACACCCCAAAGTCTGGCACTGTGGAAACCACTTGCAGATTCCCCGTGGGATGTTACCAGTGGACAACTAACCCAGAGGCTTTCAAAAGACATCTGGAGGGCAGCATTCCCACAGAACATGGTATGTGGAATAACCTCTTCTCTCCTGTTTCTTTACCTCAGTTAGATCCTATTCCCAGAGTGCTGCTACCTGCACCTTCTCCACCTCACGCACATAATATACAAATTGGTTTGGGGTCTCACTAATTACAAACAAGTATTTCAAAATACTGGACCTACCCGATTCCCTAGAGCTTCCACATTTCTCTAACTCCCAGTTCTCTTGATTTCATGCTGTCTCAGCATTCTTACAGTCACAACAGAACCACCCCAAAAAGCCTATGTTAGATAAGAAACTTCCCCTCCTAAATACTCAGCAAATGAAGTATCAGCAGATGGAAAGGAATCTGTTCCCAGTCCCAAAGCTGCCCCCAGCCTGGTGGAACAACTCCCCCCATTCAGCTTTTCCCCCTAACTCAGCACCAAACAGGAATGAAAGAAGCACAAGAAGAATTAAGAGCACATCTTTTAAAAAACCCCATCATATTAATTACATTCATCAGTGGAATTAAGTGGTGCCACCTCTCCCCACCTCTAGCTCAGCCAGCTTGGCCTCCTCTTCGCAGTGACCACCACGTGAGGCAGAAAGGCTGGGGAATTCCTCTGCAGGGACCCACTGCTGCTTATTTGTGCAGGTAGGCGTCGAGCCAGAGCTCCCCCGAATCTTTCAGAGAGCTGCCAAGAGAGAACCACACTTCCTTAGAGACAAGGAAACAAAAGACAACGTCCTCGTGGGAAGAATTTCCACCCAGACATAAAGCAAAGGAGATCACAAAATGGGCTGGGTTGGAAGGGACCTTCAGAGGTCATTTAGTCCAACCCTCCTGCAGGGAGCAGGGACATCTTCAGCTCAGCTTGCTCAGAGACCTTCAGAGACAAGGAAATGCTGGTTACAGACCCCTTGGAAAGAGGAAGAAGGAACAAACCAGTGGGGCTACATCAGACAAAGACTGCAAAGCTAAAGCAAACAATGTAATTACTTAACTAGAATGAAAATAAAAGGAGCAAGGGCGAATTTTTGACACCTGGGGGCAAGGAGAGGAAGAAAGAAAACAAACAAACAAACAAACAAAGAATAGATGACAGTTTAAACTCATCTTTATGAAAACACTTCTTTTCCCTGGCCTGTCCCTCCCATAATACCGGAGAACCCTTCCCCTGGGAACACAGTGCCCAAGGGGAACTTACTGCACAATGTCTGCAAAGGCCGTCAGCAGGGGCTTGCACTGGTACTCGATGCCATGCTTGGCACACAGGGACTTCACCAGAGGGGCCACCTTCCAGTAGTTGTGCCTTGGCATTGTGGGAAAAAGGCTGTGGGGAAACAAGAGTGGGATTCAGTGGCATTTGTCGTCACCTCCCAGAATTCCTGCCCCTCTCCTGCGCTTGGAGTGCCCCCAACCTCCATTTGTGTCACAGCCATTAGTGCTTTGCAGTGGTCCCTGGCAATTCCCACCCATTCCCATCCCAGCTAGCATTCCTTGAAACTCCCTGGCATCCCCAACCCATTCCCAACTCACTGGTGCTCGATTTGGAAGTTCAGGTGTCCGCTGAACCAGTCGTTGAAAAAGGACTGATGAACGTTACAGGTTGCCTGGAGCTGAGGGGAAAGATAAAAAAAAAAGTCATATTTTGAGTGCTATTTTAGGAATGCCCCTTCTCAAACTCAACAGCAAGCAGGTACAGGTTTCTCATCATCTTCACGGGAATTCTGGCTGAACACAGCAGCTCCAAGAAGTTATTTCCAGTCCCAAAGAGATGGCAAACTGAGATATGCGATTGTCAGGGACTTAAGAGCACAGATTTGACTTCCCCAGTGAGATGAGCCACAACAACCCTGACTTTCACCTCTTTAACTTAAAAAAAAACTTGAAATGACTTCAAAACTAAAATGAAACAGAGCACGAGAGAGATCTGGACCGTCCCTCCACCATCTGAAGGGCATTGTGGCATCTTTAATTATTCCCCTTGGGACTTCAGTGCTCAGCATTTGAAGTGTCAGTCACTTCTGCACCTCCTTCCTGGCACTGATCACGCCACACAGTGAGGACAAGCTGGCTTGTGTTTCCCTCTCTCCCTTCCCACCACTTCTGTGACCAGCTCCCTTGGCCTTCACACCCCCAGCAGAGTAAATTCTCCCCTCAGAGCCACAGATCTCCATCAGTAAGGTCTTACCTGGGTAGAGAACCAGTCCACATTCTTGTCGTAATCGATGTGCATCGGGATGTGATTCATTTGTGTGACCCAGACAAACCAGTTACTCTCTATAAACCTGTGCACACAAACACACGAAAAAAACCATTGCAGACCTCACACCCAACCAAAACAAGTCAGCACAAAACACTTGTACACACACAAGCTGTTTGGTTTCTTTTCTTGACAAAATGAACACCGGGAACCTCAAACACCATTCCACCTTCCAAAGACACAAAAGACAGAAAACCACCTCTGTCCTGCTGAAAGGCATCAGGAGAGAGAAGAACAGGGAGCCATAAGAAAGATAATCAGGAAGCTGAAGAAAAGCTGACAAAACAGGGTAAAGGAAATGTTGGAATTCTAAACTGAATGATACCTGACTAAGAGATGAAGCCCCAGGGTACCCTTCACCCCCAGGAAGGGCAAGTAGGTGAGGAAGAACCGGATGTAGAAGGACAACATCCAGGCCAGGTCCTGCAGTTCAGGGAACAGAGAAAAATTCATTAAAAGGAAGAACTTCTGGCTTCTGAATTTACCATCACTCCCTTTTATTAATTGACTCTTCCTCCCTGGCCTCATCACAAAGCAACCTGACACCAGCCATTCCTGTGCTTGGGAATTATCCTGGCGTTGTGAGCCCCAGCACAGGACATGCCCTAAAGCATCCTATTTTCCTCTGGATCTACAGAGAAACCAAACAGTGAGAAAAGCAAAACCCCGGCCAATTAAAAGAATAACGAGCTCTGGTTTACCTCCATCTCATCTGTTTTTGTTCCACTTCACATTTCTTGCAATCTCTTTCTTTCCCTCATGTTATTTTCTCCTGACCATCCCACTTCCCAGGCAGGAATAAAACAGCAGGATGCCTTCTCTCCGACCCCATCTCAGAGAAGAAACTTCCTTTTTTCCTGAATTTTTTCCAAAGTCTCTAAAAACCATGCTGTTCCCCAAAGTCCTAACAAGCCATCTCCCTAAAAACTCTGAAAATCTACTGCCTATCCCCTGTTTCACTTCACACTGAGCTGTGAGGATTCCACCTTCATTTGAGGCTTTCTGAAAGCTACTTGATTTTTAATGCATCATTTTGCAAAGCAGAGTCTCACCAAGCCCTCCCCCCAAACCCCTTTGTTATCCAGTGGATCTCTTACAGAGAATGGCTGTGTGGAAGGTGCCCTCTCTCCCCCAGCAAACACTACTTCCCAAATCATATTCCCACAGAGATGCACAGCTCAGAGTTCCTCCTCCCAGTAACTCCTTGCAGTGGAATTTATCCACAAACCAAGGAGAAGTCACCCCTGGTGTCCAAAATCCTGCTGGAGCTGACTTACCACCCACTGCTTCCTCTGCACAGCGAAGTAGAAGACGTACCACTGGAAGTAAAGAGGCACCAGAGCTGGGGGACCAACTAGAGTGCAAAAACAGATGGCAGAGGCATTAATTACCCCAGTGAGGTGGGCTGGGAAAGGAAGGGACTGAGTGGCTGCTGTCCACGGAACTGCAGAGGGTTGGGTTACTCACTGATGAAGAAGTACTTGTGCTGGTGGTTGTAAGGCATGAATTTCTTCTTTTGCACACCAAGCTGTTAAAAATAAGCAAATTGCTCAGTCTGTGAGTGCTGTGATGGGTTTTCATCCTGCTTTGGGTGCACAAGAGGCTGGGCACTCCCTTGCAAACTGACAGCCACCTGCACAGGAAGCTCCCTCCCTACAGAGGGCACAAGTTGCCTAAAAACGCTTAAATTGAAACCCACACGAGGCACTGAGAACAGTTTGCTGCCAAACAGAGTTTCAGGGGAAAAAAAAACCTCCAAAAAATAACCTATGATATTATTAATAAAGATGACAGCGTGCAGAACTCCCACCTATTTGCAATTAGTCTCCAAAGCAGATAAAGGAGCAACTAAACATTAAACTGTGTCCATGGGAATGAGAGTGAATAGATCATCTTCCCTCTGAGACTGCTAATTTTTCAGTGTTTGCTGTACAAACATAACAGATCATGCCACTGACTTCCTTAGGAATGCCATTATATCCCTGTGCACGTCTAAATGAATTCCCAATAGCCCATTCCTTAATTTCAGTGTAAATCAGAGCATTTGAAGTGACACTTTGAATTTATATGACTTTTTTTTTTTTTTTTTTTTAAAAGCCATCCAATTATCTCCTGAGCTGTACCAGGAATAGAGCTGGACTCCAGATGGGAGCCACTCTGACACCCACTGTCAGGCTGAGACCACCGAAACAGCTTCTTTGATCAGTGATTGTAAAAGTTCCAGACAGCCCTGGCCTGTTGTCTGCTGCTTCGTTCCCCAGATCCCTACAATTAATCAGTCACAACGAGCTTGCTAAAGAGAGAACAACTTGTAATTTCATCTTCATACCCCTGCAAGTGTCTCAGCAGGGAAATTTGGATTTGTAATCGTGGCAGATATTTCATTTGTATTTTCAAGCATGGCAAAAATAACTTCTGGCGAAATTTTAAGGACACAAAGATCTCAGAAGCACTGAAATATCGAGGTGTTACTAAGGAATATTGGGAACTAGTGGAAGGCAAAGTGGCACTGTATAAAACCCGCTGACTGAACCAAACGCTCTGTAGGCTCCAAGCTCCCTGCAGCTCCCCAAATTTGAATCCTGCTGCTGCAACCTCCCAGCTTTTGTGAGGTCTCACCTCTACAGAGAGTGTTTTTCCCAGAGCAAAGAACAAGGGGTGCATGTTGACGTCGGGGTCCTTGCGGAAGCAGTTGGGTTTGGCGTGGTGCTGGAAGTGGAGGTGGTTCCACCAGCTGGCTGGGGCTCCCTGTGGGAAGGGACGAGAAGAGAGTGCCCTAAAGATGTTGCATCCTCTGCCTTTAACCCTCCCTCTGGATTTGCTTTCCCCTGATCCTGCTCTCCCAGCCCCTCCCAGCCCCCAGTGCCCACCTTCAGGTGGCCGATCACGAACTTGTGCACCCAGTGGTTCCACCTGGACTTGCTAAAGACCGAGAGGTGTCCAAAATCATGCTGGAGCCAGCCAGCCTGGGCCTGGAATTAAAAAAAAAAAAAAAAAAAGAAAAACCCAAACAACAGGGAAAAAGAAGTGTCAGGAGGGCCTGCATCTGAAAAGGGCTTTATTCTTCCACTCCCACGCTCCTCGCAACGCATCCCTGGATAGCAAGAGCGCTCCCACTACCAGGACTCCATCCAAACACTCCCCTTTCACAACAAACCAATGCACTCCAGACTTTGCCTAACGACTTCTAGCCCTGGATAGTTGTTTTCGCGAGGAAGGAAAGAAATCCCGGGAGAAAAACAGCCCCGATGCCCAGAGACAGCATTTTGTTCCCTCACAAAACCGCCCTGAGATCGGCAACAAAGTCTCCTTTAAGGAGCAGCTTGCTGCTGCCTCCTCCGAGTACTTGTAATTCCGAGGGGATCAGCTGGCCACGGGGGGAATAGCTGGGGCTTTGAGAGCTGCTCTGCCCTCTCCTCTAACTCCCTGCAAAGTTCCCATGGGAACGTGGTGGCTTGGCCCCTGCACACAGCCCTGGAGTTCCAGCTCACCAGGGGAGGGGAGGGGAGCGTGGCTTTCGCTGGGAGGGAGGCTGGAATAAGGAGGGCTTTGATGGGACAGGGGAAGGGAAAAGCAGGGCAAAGCCTGCACTGCCACAGCAGCTCTGGAGTTTTGCCCCTTTGGCGGGAACCAGGGAGAAGCGGCATTTTGGGGAGTCTGTGATGCGGTTTCTCCCGTGGCAGTGAGCACCTAAGTCCCAAATGTGGTGTCTGGGGCTTGTTTTCCCCAGCTCCTTACCTGGACAGTGCCTAAAAGCACTGCAGAGAGGAGGAAAGGCAGCGTGGACGCTCCAAAATACCAGATGACGAGCCAAGCTGCAACATCCAACACCAGGATGTGGCAGAGATAGAGGAGGAAAAAGATGTGGTTGGGGTTGAGAAGCCCCATTTTCTCCACCGTCGCACGGAGCTCACGGAAATCTTCCACCAGCTTTTTCTGTGGGGAGGCACAAAAGCATCTGCAGGTCAGAAAATGCCTCAGGAACTTAAAGAGCAGCTGAGTTTCCCCCCTCAGGGGTAAAAAAAGGGAAAAGCTGAGGGTCACCTGCAGACAAATCTTTGCAAAAATACTAATAATGACATGGAATGAGGGGGAAACTTCAGCCAACAGAGTGATTCCAGGAGATACCATGATACAAGGAATTCTGGCTGCCAGCAACAGAAGTTAAATAGCTCCATTTCAACCCAGATCCCAAATTTTTAAGACACTTACATTCTTGCTGGGCTCAAAGCTGGGTTGATCTGGTGCCAGCTCCCCAATCAGCAGTGGGTTCATGTACTTCCTTACCAGTGTCTTGTCAAGATGAAAAGCAATGAAAGGATCCTGAAACACAGACACAGCAACAGGATGGAGAAAAATGATCATTTGGGAGGCAGGAAAAGAAATATATTTCATGGCATGTTGGACTCAGCAGAAAGCAACCCCAGCTAAGGGAGCTGGCTTGAGCAGATTTTACTGCCACAAATCTTACTGCCCTCCAGTTGGAACTGGAGGGTCCCAAAGGTCCCTTCCAGCCCAAACCATTATGTGATTCTGTGATTTGAAGCTCAGTTCTCTGTCTCATTTTCAGTCTGGATGGTTCTGAAAAGGCCATTTTCCAGCCTTACGATTCAAAAGATCCCTGCTAGGGAAATCAATGACTTTTATCATTTAAATGTAATGTCCTTCTCCATGGCAACCAGGTGAAAAGAATCACTAGTGACTGTTATCACATCCTATGTTATACTCACATTCTATCCTTATATTTGAATTACAAATCCCCCGAGCACACAGGGCAATTTCACATCTTATTCCTACCAAAGATCTCCCATTTATGCCTTTTTTTCACATTTCTCTCCCAACAGATATTTCCCTCAGTCTAAGGATGTTTTTTTTCCTCTTTTCTGAGACAACGTTTGCCTGTTGTGCATCACTGTGTAATCTTCCTTCATCAGGTGTTGTATATCACTATAATTACTAAGTCATCACTGTGTGCTTTTAAAATAAATTGTGCTTTTAAAAGATCTCTAGTCAGGAAAGGGGTTAAAAAACTGGCTGATGTTGCCAGCTCTGGGTCAGCTGGAGCATCCTCTCTGCTCAGGGCTACTGAATAAATGAGGGAAGGACAGAGGGGAACCACCATTTGTATTTTCTCTTTGCAAAAAGGGAAAGAAAACAGGGAGGAGTATGTGGGCAGATCAGAGGGGGATGGTACCACACATTTAAACCAATCCTTTCCATGGGGGCTGTAAAACCTGGCAGTGCAATCCCAGCTGGAGGCGAAGGGATAGCTGATTGGACCATCCAGAGATCAGAACACTCCAGTAGCATCTGGCAAACCAAAAGTGCTCTTTCTTCACTTCCCATTTTTCCCGGTTTTGAGGAGTCTTGTTCTTTTCACTCCCAGGACAAAACTGGTGGAAAACAAAACTTGGCAGGGGTTCCTGAGCAGTCAGCAGTTCAACTGCACCCAGCAGTGACACTGATGATATCACCTAAGGAATGCAGCTGGCATCCAACCATGCTCACACCATGTGCTGACCCCTCTCTGATCACAGATTCACAGAATGTTTGGGTGGGAAGGGTCCTTTAAAGCTCATTTCATCCACCCTGCCGTGGGCAGAGACATCTTCCATCAGCCCAGGATGCTCCAAGCCCCGTCCAACGCGGCCTTGAACATTTCCAGGGATGGGGCAGCCACCACCTCACTTGTTCCAGTGATGGGGCTTTGAAAATGCACACGAGCATGCTGAACTCAAGAAGTGTGTGCAAATCCACATGCTATCTTCAGCTTTAAGTGATATCTATCTGACGAGATCTTCACATGAAGATCTCAAGTTTCATCCTTTCTGATCAGGGACAAAGGTGAAACACAGTCCATCAAAACCACTCTTGGTGTAGATTCACATCCCATCCCCACCCTCGGGTCCAAATAGGTACATCTGGAGAAATTAACTTTCTTCTGTGAAAAACATAAGCAGACAAAGGGAGGAAACACACTGAACAAAATCACCCCACGCCCGACTCGAACAGCATCCACTCCACTTCGCAACAGTTGCTGGCATCCAGGCACGAGTGATTCATTTCTCTTGATGACTGAACTACGACTTTCAGTAATAATTTTGCTCTGGTGCCACCTCTTGGAAACACGGCGCTGGGCTCTTTAAAGTTCCAGGAGGCTGGATGTGCGTCCATGCACTCGCGAACAACTCTGCGTGCGCACACACAGCGGTGCCACCGTGAAACCCGCCTGTGCCACACGCATCAATCTGGAGACTTAATGTTCTTATTGACTCTGCCTGCAAAAATTAGGGAGGGCTTTTCCCCCAGATCAATGCCCGGCTGCAGACGCCCTGTTCGCACGCTTCTGAAGAAATTCCTTTTCGCAATTCCTTTAAAAATGTTTCCAGCTCCCGGAGGAGCGCGGGGTGCGCGTATTCCTCTGCACATCGGAGGCGACTCGCACCGTCCGTGCGTGTGTGTAACAGAGTATATCTCGTTAAACGTCTTAAAACGAGCTCTGTTCCCGTGCCCAGTGATCCCCCCCCGCGCATCCTTCCTCCATCCCGCCCCGGGATGCCGGGGATGGATCGGATCCCCCCCCGCTCCGCTCTCCCCTCACCGTGGCGTCCTGCCCGGCGTAGTGGCTGATGACCCGGGAGCCTCCCGGGTGGCTCCGGCAGAAGCGGCTGATGTCGTACACCTTCCTGTCGATCACCAGCCAGCGCTCCTGCGGGGCCGCCCCCCGCCCGTTCCGCTGCCCGATCTCCTCCCAGGTGAAGCGCCGCAAGCCCCGAGCGGGCTCGGAGCCCTCCATGGCCCGGCTCGGGTGGGTTCCGCCTGGGCACGGCTCGGCTCGGCTCGGCCCGGCCCGGCCCGGCTCCTCCTCCGCGATTCCCCCACGCCCACTGGGCTGCGCTCGCCGTGCGCCCGCCCCCGGGGCCGGGGGGGACCGGGGGGATGCTGCGGGATTCGGTGATGGACGTCACGGAACGGCAGGGAATCCGGGCTCCCGCAACAGGCGTCCTCGGCTGTCCCGCCTGGAATGGTTCGCAGAATCGTTTCGTTTGGAAAAGCTGCCTGAGAGCATCGAGCGCTGCCGAGGCACGCCTGACTCATGTCACGGAATCACCGAATTCTTCGGGTTGGAAGGGATCTCTGGAGATCACCCGTTCCAACTCTCCCTGCCGAGGCAGGGTGACCTGGAGCGGGTGACACTGAAAGGCGTCCAGTGGGGCTTGAATCCTTGCAGGGAGTGAAATTCCACAGCCTGTTCCGCTGCTCTGCCACCCTCAGTGGAAAGTTCTTCCTCGTGTTGGGATGAAACTTCTTGTGTTTTAGTTCATGGCCATTGCTCCTCATTCTGTTGCTGGGCACCACCGAAAAGATGTCCCCAAGTGCCACATCCACATGGCTTTTAAATCCTTCCAGGCCATCCCTGCAGGTGACTCCACCGCTGCCCTGGACAGCCTATCCAGGGGCTTGACAACCCTTGAAACTTTGCCTCATATC
The DNA here is from genome assembly GCF_003031625.1 of Empidonax traillii. Classification (NCBI taxonomy): domain Eukaryota; kingdom Metazoa; phylum Chordata; class Aves; order Passeriformes; family Tyrannidae; genus Empidonax; species Empidonax traillii. The sequence continues at coordinate 733,716 of NW_020955926.1, forward strand.
CAACCTAAACCTCCTCTGGTGCAACTTTAGGCTGTTTCCTCTTGTCCTGTCCTGTTACCTGGAGGAGAGACTGACCCCCCTTTCCCACACTCGAGTTGCTTCTTTTGAACCACTTTCACAACCTGTTTCTCCTTATTTCTGGGCTGAGGATGTGTCACCTTCCCTACACTGAGTTTTGTTTCCCCTTTGAAGCAAATCCCTTCCTCTCCTCCATCTCTCCCGCCTCTTCCTTCCAGCTGCCACAGCCTCTCCTGTTCCTTTGGCTCTATTTGGCTGCTCCTTCTTGATATGCAGCTGGAGGGAGGAGAGGTGTTGTCACAGGTATTTATCACATATCAACCCTGCAGCTGATTCCTCGTACAACAGACTATTGAACGGTGTTACAAGACCAATGATGCAAAAAAAATCCATCTGTGTGGGGCTTCATGCATATCAATTACAAATGTACATCCAATGCCTCTCCCCACATTCCTCTACCTCCTCCCTTTCCATAATAGCACCAGTCTTCTCCCTGATCTCTCATTATTGATTCCAAATTTCTTTGTTTTCATTCACACCTTCCAATCTGACCTAGTTACAGCAATTCCAGTTGAATGTAACCATAGAAACAAAGAACCACCAGGCTGCATCCCTTTGTGTTCTGAGCATCACCTGATGGCTACATCACGTCTTGGAATTCTATCCCTGCAAAACACTGGATCAAGTGTACTTATTTCCCTCCCTTTTGCAATGCCACATTGTCACTGTCATCCAGGAAAGAAAAGCTTCTCTCCTGATCTCAGCAAAAATCAAGTTGCTTTTTATGTTGACTGTCAACTGTCTCACCAACATAACCAGAAAACACATTAATAAATGTTTAGCATATTTTAAAATATAAAAATTACACACAGAACTGTGCAGTAATTATTTCAATTTCCTATTTTTTCTGATTGTCTGTTGCACAAAATAATAACTGTCTTAAATTTATTTCATATTTATGAGTTTTCCTCATAAATACTGGGGGAGAGACACGTAGGACAGTTTTATTTTTCCTATACAACACATTAGAAAAAAATAAATTCTATCTTCCTACACAAGTCAAACCTTTGGAAACCTAAGGGCCACTGAGCTTGATGAACTGCACTCTTATTCCCCTCATATGCCATCTGGGATGTCTCAGAGACAAAATGGGATCTTTGTGATAAAGACTGCCAGGGAAATCCAGCTGCTGTTACACACCCTGCATCCAGCTGTGGCTCTTGGCATCCCGTCAGTCTCTGCTGGAAGACAATTAACTTGGTGAAACCAGACCTTCCTGACTCCTTGTTTTACCTCCACTACTCCCATCTCCATATCTGCTGTCACCATCTAGCAGTGACCCAGCTCTCCAGGCTCTCAAAGATCACCCAAAATCCAAGGGGAGATAAGAGATGTGCTTTGATTCAGGCTTCTGATCTGGCTGCAAATAATTTCTGACATCTCAGGTGGCTGGGAATCACCACAAGTTGGAGAAAATATATTAAAATTCCTTATGCCACTGCCATGATTTGGCTGTAATGTACTTTAAAACACACAAGTGAGCTGGGCGATGAGGGATCACTAAATATTTGGGCATCTGTTGACCAAAACAGTAATCAGGGAAAGAGGAGATGGATTGAAAGGAGAGCAGCCTCTCTTTTACTATCAGGGAAAATGAGTTAGAATAGTGGATGGTGAGGTCTGGAACCACAAGAAAAGTTAGGGGAACCTAATAAATGCTGAAATACATTTTAAGAGAGCAAAGTCTGAAAGAAGAATCAGTCCTTGGCTTTGGTTCAGCCCAAGAAAAGCTGAAGATGCCGAGCCCATGGGAACTGTGGTGGTGTGATTTACAAGCTGCTGTCATCAGTGCAATTAAAACAGCCATGTTGATGAAGCAAATGCAGGAGGGAAACACCGGGTTTATCATTGTACTCCTACCAGGGAAGAGTTTGAAGCTCTTGGCAGCTCACTGTGACACCACTCCTGCACCAGGCTGAGGATCCACTGGAAGGACTAGTGTGACATCAGAAGAAGGGAGAGGAACTAGAAGTATTTCCTCTATTCTTGTTGTATTACTGGGAATGAGCTGTAATAATTGGACAATTTGGCCTAAATGAGTTAGTATTGTACCTGGAACCCTTTGTTTGGATTGCTAACACTTTATGCCAGCAACAAGTTCTTGATTTTGCATAAAAACGATGTACCTTCATTCCATATTAAATTGATGAAGTATTTGATCGATTCTCTGCCCTAACAACTGATTGTTAAAATCTAGATGCAAAATATAAACATGCCAAAGTGAAAGAATTAATATTTTATAGTGTGGATTACAGGAGGAGGAAGATTGGGATTTGGGAGCAGTTTACATCTCGCCAGAGAAAGCAACCAGGAATATGTAAGGGATGACACAAAAATAAGCTTATTTTTTTTGTCCTTCAGAAGAAGTAAATTCAGATTAGTAGCTGAGGGAGTGAGGAAGTAATTGTTTAGACTTTTATACATTTAAAAGCAAAATCTGAATAAGGAGAAAAGGAAAGAATCTGATGATAACACAAGAACATCAGTTGTTTTCATTAGAAATTATTACAAATGAGATTCTACTGTGAGGCAGCACCAGAACAGAGCATTTCTCTCCTTATTCCTGTCCTGGTGGGGCCTTGCAGTGTCTGCTGCTTTCTGTAGTCCAGCAGTGTGACTCTGTCCCCTGCTTCCTTGGCAGCCAGAGCAGTTTGTGCCCTGAGCCTGATAATCCCCCTGCCAGCCCAAGATCCACTGCAGAATGTGGAATCCCTGCCAGCCAGGGCACAATGGGGATTTCTGTTTCCTTGTTGGTTGTTCCCCTTGTAAAGTTACTCAGCTCCCAGGACTGGAAAAAGTGCCATCCACTCTGGAATATGTCAGAGTGTAAAATATCAACACATCTAAGACAGTTTTTTGTCTCAGTTTTAAATGCACTGAGTGCTGCAGCATCCCTGCCTGACCACTGAATCTCTCACCTCAGGCTCCATGTTCCAGCATCCCATTCCCTAGCCTAGTTAGGATGGGACTGAGCTGTTTTCCACTATGTTTGAATTCATTATTCACCCAGTTCAGAGCTCCTCAGCCTTTCCTCCTAGTGACAGGGAGGGAAAACATGAGATCCTTTCTCTCCTTACATGTATTTTGCCTTGGCAGAGTAGCTAAAGGTATCCAAAAATCTGAAGATGCAGCTAAATCTGATCCTCACTCCGTTTTTCTCCCAGTATGCCCAGTTTCCACTTTCTGCCTTAGCCCATCCCATTTTTCCTCTTCACATACCTGCTCCCATGTCCTTCCCACACACCCTTGTTCACTGCTCCCTGCTGCTCCCTCCTGTTCCCACCCCATGCCATGGATCTATCCATACCAAGGGATGGATCTCATCCTTTA
>NW_020955926.1:737268-740323 GCF_003031625.1 Empidonax traillii
GTTTTTCTCCCAGTATGCCCAGTTTCCACTTTCTGCCTTAGCCCATCCCATTTTTCCTCTTCACATACCTGCTCCCATGTCCTTCCCACACACCCTTGTTCACTGCTCCCTGCTGCTCCCTCCTGTTCCCACCCCATGCCATGGATCTATCCATACCAAGGGATGGATCTCATCCTTTAAACTGGGGAAAAAGGAGGATTTCCCCTGCATCCTGCACAGCTACAGGGCACTTCCAGGTGCTGGTGCCAGGCTGAGTGCTGGTGTCAAAATCAACCAGCTGTTAACGGAGACTTCAGTCCTTTCTAAAAACCAAATTAAAAGAAACCTACCTGGTCTTACCAGCTTCTATGTAAAACTCAGTGAAGGGAGGAGACAACAAACATACAAAATGTCATTTTAGACTACACTTTAAAAATGCTTTCCTGAGGATTTCCATTTCTTTTACCTTAAACCAGTGCATGACACAGTGCAAAGATATCTGAACTACCAATTTCTCCTGGTTTTGTTTCTTTTTTTTTTCCATTCCAGTCTAACCCAGCAGGATATCCTTGGCTTACTCATTAGCTTATGTATTTCTCCATCACCCTGGGGAGCAGACATACCCCTTCCACATGTGCCCCATGCAAAGAGGAATCCTCCCTCCACTTCACACTCCTCTGCATCCCCTCTTCCGCATTTTCTTTCCTTTCGTGTTTCTCACCTTTTTTTTGTCCCAGCCTCGTGACTATTTGGTTCAACTCAGGGCTTTTATGTCCCTCACAGCAGCTCTTTGTGCCGTTCGAGCTGCACCGCAGCCACTGCAGCCTTTCACCCACTTGGCCACAGAGCAGAGCCTGTTCTCCTCTCACTGCCGGGGCTGCTTTGTGTCCCAGGAGCCAAAGAAAACCGGGAACAAGTGCTGCATGAAGCCTGACTGACAGCCTGGCTGTGCTGCTGGAGGATGAGAGCCACGGGGATTGTTTTATAGGCGCCTTTTGCTGACTTGTCACGAAGTTATTGAACAATTATTCATGGGAGGTATCCAGATGAGGAGTTCTGGGTGCTGACTCCTCTTCTATGACCATCTAAGAGTCGTGTCCAACCAGTTTTCAGATCATTTTACAGGATCAACACAGAGTCACAGCATGGTTTGGGTTGGAAGGAACCTTAAAGCTCATCTCATTTCAACTTCCCTGCCGTGGGCAGGGACACCTCCCACTAGCCCAGGTTGCTCCAAGCCCCGTCCAACCTGGCTTTGAACACTCCCAGGGATGAAACACCTACAGTTGCTCTGGAAAACCTGTGCCAGGGCCTCCCACTCTGCCAGGGAAGAATTTCTTTCCAATAGCCAACCTGAACCCACCTTCTGTCAGTTTAAATCATTCCTTTCTCTGTTGCCCACTGGGCCTCTCCATCCTCTTGGACATCTCCATGCTCTTCATCTTCTTCTCTATGGAATTATAATGCCATGTGGTTTGCAAAGGACCTCTGAGGGCTAAAGCACAACCTCCTGGCTCAGGGAGGGCCATGGTCTCTCTCAGCACAGTCACACGAACTAGAGAACCAGATTTCCAACTGCTGTTACCAGGAAAATCACTGGAATTCATGGATTGAGCCTGTCCAGGATTACAATCCCAAAATTCAAAGAGCTCAGCAAGTGTCACAGCAAACTTCTCCCACATCACAAGCCATGAGTTTCAGGTCCACCTTAATGCAATGATGTCTCCCTGTAATTTAGTATGATCCTGGTCAGAGGGCTATTTTGAACCAAACTAAATAAAACTAGCAAGTCTTAGGAAAACATTCCTTTCGTTTCTGACTTTCCTCACCCCACACCACAGCAAAAGACTCTTTAACAGGCTGACATCCTCCTGTAGCACTAACACCAGGCAGAAACAGAGGAAAGCTATAGCAAGGCTTGGCACAAAGGCAGCACAGAGTGGTTCTCACTGGTGTGGAAGTTTTTGTTCTCTCCCTTTGATCTCTGTTCCTGTTGCCTGAGTAGGGGGAATAGATGGAGAAATGGAGAGGAACGAGAAATTTTTAGATTTAGATTGTTGGATTTTTAGATTTTTAGGTTTAGGTTGTCAGCTCCTCCAGGCTAATGGCAGCAGGGAAAACCAGAATATCCCTTGCCTGTGCCTGCTCCAAACCATGGCTTGGGCTGGACAACAGCACCAGGACTGGAGGCACTTTGTGCTTTCACTGGTCTCATTCTATACTTCCCTTCAGCACTGAGGTGTGGGAGTGGGCTAAAAAGCAAATTTCATTGTGAATTAAAATATTTGATGTGATTTAAAACATTTGCTAGGAAAAGGGGAATGGTTGAAACTAAAGAAATATATTTAGATTGAATATTAGGGAGAAATCCTTCCCTGTGAGGGTGGGCAGGCCCTGGCACAGGTTGCCCAGAGAAGCTGGGGCTGCCCCATCCCTGAAAGTGTCCAAGGACAGGTTAGACAGGGCTTGGAGCAACCTGGGAGAGTGGAAGGTGTCCCTGCCCATGGCAGGGGGTTGAAACTGGATGATTTTTAAGGTCCTTCCAACCCAAACCCTGTGATTCTATGGTAGATTCCTTCTCCTGCTCTGACCCAGACAGTGCCACTACAGAAAATATTAATAATCCTTCCATTTATCCATAGAAAACAATCTCAAGAAAAGAGATCCCTATCTCCAGGAAAGCTGGGGGGTCACAGCTGCCTGGCCCTGAAAAATGGCCCCACAAACCCTCAGATGTGAAAAAAAAAGCAGCAGGGAAAGTGCTGTGAGCTGTTCCTGCTCTTGCACCACAACACCTTGTGTAACGTGACGACAGGGATTGGATGGAATGAAGTGCCCCACGGCAAGGAAAAGATGGCATTGTCCCACCTGTTCATAAAATCCTGGCCCTAGGCAGGAAAACCTGGCTGAGATCAACCAGCTCCCTTTTTGACACGAGGAAGCTGTGAAGTCTGGCAGCCTCAGTGGCAGGATGGCAAAAATAGAGCAAAACAATGGTAATTTCAGGCAGAATTGCAACACCTTTTTAAGCCTGACAGTAAAAAGGGAGGTGAGGAGTCTGGAGGGAAAAAAAAAA
>NW_020955926.1:742702-745334 GCF_003031625.1 Empidonax traillii
AAAGAAAAAAAATGCAAACCACTTGCTGCTGCTCCAGCTGCTCCCGAGCTGGATTCAGCCACCTCTCAGGTTTCAGCAACTTAAAAAATACGAAATCAAGCCAAACAAAAAGAAAACCCCGACCTTGACAAAGGAACAAATTAGAAATAAATTATTTGTTGTCTGGAGTTTCCCTCAAAACCACCTTCCTCAGAAGTGCATCCAGAGAGCGTGTTCTCGCCTTAGGGCATGTTAATAGAATCCAAACTGCCTCAGAGCTTTTCCCAAAATGTGCAGAGACCAAGCAGCAACATTAACTGTTGGTCTCCCACAGCCCCTGACAGCTTAACAAGGAGGAGGCTCCACGTATGACAAAATTATTTGGCAGAACCACTAAACTTCCCTTCCCATTTCCTTGCATTTCATGGTTATTTTTCCATTCTTTTCCTTGAAACGCTGAGCTACCTTGTGGCATTCCTGTCCCTTTCCAGTAAATCCTCTGAATGAGTGGCTTTCCCCCTCAAAAAGATGGGCCAGGTTTTACTTTCAACTGCCTAAACACAGAGCTGGTGGAACTGGAGGAATTTGACTCCTATCCCCAAGAATTTAACTCCAATATCTCCATCAGAAACCAAAAAGCATCAGCTGTTGCATTTGTCTGGATTCCTTAAAAGGGAGGCTGAAACACAGGTCGGTGATTCTAGGATTGCTGGTCCCCCCTCCACCTCCCCACCCACCTTCCCACCCTTCCTGTATCTCAGGCCATGAAGTCACAGTCTTAGAAATGCTCTAAAATTGTTAAATCACCACTCTGAGCCCTAAAGCAGGATTGGCATCAGTTTTCCAGCTTCCCTGTGGTGAGGAACAGTTTAGTGCCAAAAAATCCTCTCATTCAGGGTGAGAAAGGCTTGGCCTTAGCTCTGTCGAGGCTTTGCTGACAAGTTTTATTCTGTGTTGCAAGGCACCACAGCTGAGAAAGTTTAGGAAGAGGAGAGGGCAGTAATAAAAATTCCCATGTTTGCATCCCTGTTTTGTACACGGCTTCCATCTGTCTCAGATTCTCCTTAGCAACAAGTGCAGTTGGCAGGGAGTGCCAGGGCGAGGGGGAATGGCTTCACACTGACAAAGGGTGGGTTTAGACTGAGATATTGGGAAGAAATCCTTCCCTCTGAGGATGGGGAGGCTCTGGGATGGATTCCTCAGGTGAGCTGTGGCTGCCCCATGCCCAGAGTGTTCAAGCGTGGGTGGTTGGAAGGTGGGGGATGGAATGAGATGATTTTTAAGGTTCCCTCCAACCCAAACTATTCTGTGATTTTTAGGCCACACTTTAACACAACATATTAGCCTGGGACAATCTGTTCTGGTGTCACCTCGTGCACAGAGCAGGGAGGCAGGGACACCCTGCAGGGTCTCTGTTTCAGGATGCTCAAGGATGTGAAAGAACACCCTTGTGCTGATGCTCTAAGCACTTCAAATGTCCAAACCTCAATTATACAAAGCCAAAAGCAGCTGGAATAAATCCCACTTGCCCATATCCTGCAAGACACTTAATCTTATTTGGTCAGTAGGGCACAAAGCTGGAAAGTCAAGTGTCAACATCCCACAGCACTTCCCAAAGACTATCTTTCGCCTTTTATCTCCTGTGGAATCGAGGACAATCCCAAAATTCAGGTACTATATTCAGGATGTATTAATAAAGGAGATACATGACATATAGGTAATAACAACATTTCTTGTTGAGCAACAACATATTCTGCATTTCTGATCAGTTCCAACCCTTACCTTTCCTCCCACCCAGAAAGAAGTAAACTATTCAGTCCAGAGGCAGAAAAAGGAAAAGGCCCTGGAAAAGGCATGACAGAGCATTTCTAGGCATGTTTAGAAAACTTGCTACTGGCAGGGAAGCCCTAGGGAGACAAAAATACCTTTTAGGTGTATTAGTGCACAAACCAGCAGGATTTCCAGCACGGTGACAGGCAGTGCCCAGTCAGACTTCCAAAGACTTTATTTTCCCATTAGTTTAAATAATATTGACTCACCTCTCTTCTTACATGTTCGCTCTTTCCCCTTCTTCCCCTTTTTTTCCCCCAAAATTGCACAGCCTTGCAGTTGGTGCAGTCAGCTCTTCACTCCCCCTCTCACTCTGCTCTTCCTTCCTCTTTCACATCATCTGAAAACTGTTCCAGAGAAGGGAACCAGCAACCAGAGTTAACAAGTCAGTGACATTTGTGGGTCCAAGAGCTGAAAATGCTGCAGTACCTGTTTACATGAATGCATATAAATATATACACACACACACACACACACACACATATATATAAATATATATATATACACACAAACATGACCTTCCACAGCACAGTTTCTGTGGTCAGGGTATTATTTCAAAGCTCAGCCCAAAGCCTTGGAATCAGGTGAAAGTTTCTGTTGATTTTGGTGGACTTTGAGGGCTTTTGATGGAGGTCAGCCCCCAGGAGGGTCAGCTTTCCACTCTGCCCTTTCTCTTCAGGGCCAGGAGGGAGACAGAGCTGGCCCCTACAATTGTTGGGCAATGGGACAAAGGTGGAAAGGCTGAAACACAGGACTCCTGACTCCTGCTTTCAACTCTTTCTTTTTTTCCATACTGGTCTTAGCACTTTATGGAAGTAATCTT
>NW_020955927.1:0-31838 GCF_003031625.1 Empidonax traillii
AGCAGGGGACAGAGTGGCTGGAGAGCAGCCAGGCAGAAAGGGACCTGGGAGTTTGGATGGACAGGAAGCTGAACATGAGCCAGCAGCGTGCCCAGGTGGCCAAGAAGGCCAGTGACATCCTTGCCTGGATCAGGGACAGTGTGGCCAACAGGTGCAAGGAAGTGATTACTTCCCCCGGACTCAGCACTAATGAGGCCACCCCTCGAGTTCTGTGTCCAGTTCAGGCCCCTCAGGAAGGGTGTCAGGGTGCTGGAGCAGGTCCAGAGAAGAGCAAGCAGGTTGGTGAAGGGACTCGAGCACAGGTCCTATGAGGAGGGAGGGAGGGTTGTTTAGTCTGGGATTGGGGTTGTTTAGTCTGGAGAAGAGGAGGCTCAGAGGAGACCTCATCACACTCTACAACTACCTGCTAGGAGGTTGTAGCCGGGTGGAGATTGGTCTCCTCTCCCAGGCAGCTATCAAGAAGACAAGAGGACATGGTCTTAAGCTCTGCCAGATCAGGTTGAGGCTAGATATTAGGAAGAAATTCTCTGAGGAGAGGGTAATCAATCATTTCAATGGGCAGCTCAGGAAAGTGGTGAATCCTCTGTACCAGTAGCGTTTTAAGATAAGACTGGATGTGGCACTTAGTGCCAGGCTCTAGTAAGCAGAGTGGTAGGGGATCAAGATAGCATCATGGTGTTTATCCATCATGAGCCACCAAAATGTTTTGTTTTGTTTTGTTTTTCCCGTAGTTACACCAATAAAACTATTGCTTTGGGACCTTATTACTTACCACCTGCAACCAACAGCAAAATTCAGATTGTTACAGAGATTCAGACAGTCTTTGGAGCTGCTCATTCTGCCATGGCCACACCCTCAAGGACTGATGAACCTGTGAGCCTCTGTGGTGACAGTCTCCCTGCAGCAGCAGCTTCCTTGGCTCCGCTGTGAATGAACACAGAACGTTTTCTTGTGCTGCAGATTAAAAGACACGGGTTCTCCAGGGAAGAAAAACTGTGTGATGAGCACCAACTCTCTTCGTGCCTCCCTTTGCTTAGGCTCCTGCTCACTCTAAAGGTAATATTTCTGTTAACCCTGTTTACATGAGACCTTTTCTGGAGGGTGCTGCTGTAGCAGTGGGTTGTGATGGGCGACGTTTGCTCTGTGGAGGGTGGGGGGAGGCCCTTTGTTCCAGACCAGAGAATCAGGGCCCCAGAAATATACATATTTTTTTTGGTGGTCTCGTGGCATGTGTTGGTGTGGTTTTCAGAGGTGATCTGGAAGGAGGATGAGGCACACATTCCTGTGGTTTTCAGAGATGATCCTGAGGGATGGTGGAGGATGACGAGGTAAGAGTAACCTAAGTAAATATGCAGGAATGACTGAGGAGCGAGCTGTGTCCGGGCCTTGTTTGCACAGTGGGGTGAGAGGTGGGGTGGTAACAGCGAGATAGAAGGGATAACACGGAGGAGACAGATAAGGGAAAAGCTTCCTGATGGCAAGAGCTGGTTTTCCAAGAGAGAAGTCAGCCCAGGGCTGGGTGAGGTCCTAGGGAACTGCTGTACACTCCACGCTGTTGGAGGAGATGAGCTTCCTGAGCAGAGAGGTGTCAGCAGTAGGAAGGACACAGGAGAGGTGTTTCAGGTAAGAGAGGTACTTTGGAGCAAAGGGGATTGTGTTTCCTTAGAGGAGTAAGCGGATCCTAAGAATTAAAGTAATGAAAACCGGACAAAACAAGCTTGGGTACCAAAACCCACCATGCCACCATCGCATTTTGGGGAGCTGGTTTCCTTGTTGTGGGCTATATTAAGATCCAGCAAGTGAAATGAAAAGGAAACCGCCTGTTTATAAAAGCAGGTTGAGTCAATCAGCAGAGGCAGGTACGGCCGGTGAAGGGAGGTGCAGAGATGTGGTGAGCTGGGGCTGGCTGCGCCCATGAGATCACCAGGAGGCACAGAGGAAAGCCCTCTGAGTCAGCTCCAGGTGTCTGGAGTGTCTGGAGGCTGCAGGATGCTCAGACTAGGGCCTCAGTGTTAATCACCCGGGTCTGTCAGCTCCGAAACGAGCAGCACGAACAGCACCTTGGGTTGAGTTTGAATCCCTACTGGAGAAGGGGATCTAAAATTTGTTGGGTGACTTCATTCCATCTAAAGGTGCTCATGGACCCCTCGAGGCAGTTGTCACAGTAGGTGTCCCGTGGTGGTAGGAAGGGGAACATGAGGGCCCATCCTCCCTGTGATCCCCTCGTGGGCTGCTTCTGCAGGTCAGGTGGATGTGCTGATGTTTTTGCTTATCCTGGGGTGTGCAGGATGAGGAAGACCACTGCCTCCAGATTCCTCTCTTCTCCTGTGGAGGTCTTTGTGTCCCTCCTGCAAGTCAAAGGTGAGGAACAAGGTGGAATTGGCTTGTTTGGCTCACTGGCTACCCTTGAGAACAAAGAGCTAATGGACCTGGGGCTGTGGAGCCTGGCATCCTCCTCCTGGCTCCAGCAGCAGCCTCAGACAAGCCTTCTCCCCTCTCTGTCTCCACTCCTCATCCTCCTTCTAGCATGAAAGTGGATGTACTACGTGAGCCCAAGGGCCCATCTAAGCTCATTTTCCAACTTGGGAGCAAAAGCAGGCAAACGTGTGGGATGATTCCTGCCTCCACCCCATTTCTAGGTCTGGGGATTTCCTGAACTTGGCGCTTACCTGGTAAATCCCTACTGATCTGCTTCCTGAGCACTTACCCAAGCTGTCCTTGGGGGTCTCTTTGCATCGCCAGTCCCACTGCTCACCTGAAACGAGCCCCGCTCCTGCAGGTTGGTTGGCTGGGCCTTGGCTTGCGAGCAGACATCCCCCATCCACCCTCCCCAGACTTCCTGTGAGCTCATCGTGTTTGATTTCGCTCCCTGCGAGCCGCCTGCGTGCCCGGGCAGCGCGGCCCTCCCCAGCCAGCCCCGGTGCCCTGCCCGCGGAGGCAGCGACGGCGGCGGGGATGGAGGTGGGCGAGGGGGACGGGCAGGAGGGGCGTCCGCAGGTAGATTTTATTCCCCTGCCCGTGAGCTATCAGCCCTAGGAGGGTAGGAGGGTGCAGGCAGGAGCTCCTCGGGGTGCTCCGTGGATGGGGCGGGCGCCCGTGTGCGCCGCCTGGGCTGGGCTCTCCCCGCTGGCGGTGAGTCAGCCCACGGCACACGTGCTCCTTCCTGTCGGGAGTGACTCAGGTGGAGCAGCCGATAAAAAACACACGGGAAAACAAGGCAGCAGGCAGCGCTGGTGGCGATCCCGCCGGCCCGGGCGCCCCGTGCTGCCCGGCAGGAGCCATGGCCGGCCGCTGGCTCCTCCTGCCCCTCGCCTGCCTCCTGTCCCTCCTGCCCGCGGCCCCGAGCGCACGCCGAGCACAAGGTGAGGCTTCGGGAAGGTCGGCTGGCCCCGCTGGGACGGGCGGGTGTGCTCGCAGCTCTGTCAGCGCCGGTAACCGGGAGCTGTCACCCTGCCCAGGGCGCTCTGCCCTCCCGCCTTCGGGCTCGCCGTTGGAGCTGTGGGTGCTGCTTGATTTTCCTCCAGGGTTAAACATCCCGTGAGCTCTTAGACTTTGTTTTTTCACTGGCATCCCCTTTCAGTGAGTTATTCACGTGCGGTTAGGTTGTTGCTGTCTGTAGGAAGCCTTGCTGCTGGGGTGGCATTTGGGTGTGAGCACGAGCATCGCCCGGGCAGTCGCTGCTGTCACCAAAACCTTCCCCGAGCCGGGAGAAGAGCTGGAATCGCCCAGGATCCAGTCTGATGTTAGCGGCGTGGTGGTGTTCGGAGTTCGTGAGAGTCCGTGGGGCTCACAAGGTGCCCACAGCCCTGCTGCACCCCGTGGGAGACGGGCGAGTCTCCCGTGGTCCGTAGGCTGACGATGAGCTTTAAAAATCCAGCGGGTCCTCTGGCACGTGCAGTTGTAGCGGAGAGCGGTAGTGCAGGGAGGTTTGGGGGCGTCCAGCCCAGTGGTAATTCAGTAGCAGGGCTTCAGTTTTACTGGCCTGTAGCACGTTTGGTAAAAATCAGCTTCACTTGTATTTTGTAAATACTGAGTGATTTTAATTTTTTTTTTTTTTTGTCTGCTTTAGTGGTGTTCTGAACGCTACTGGGCTTGAAGTTGGATTTTATCAGTATTGAGTGTGGTGCAACAGGGGTGTAATAAGTGCTGAATAAATGTTTTGGTTTAGGCTTTTTTCTTAAAAAAAAAAAAAGAAAATACCTGTTTAGCTTTACATGCTACTTGGGTTAATTATTACACCAGCCTTAATTACATGCAAGTTTAAAAATACTGCTGTAGATTCCTTTCCTCCTCCTTCCTGGCAGTGTGTGGGAAACTGCTCCTTTTCCATGGACCCTTGAACCTATTTCTGTGTGTGTGTAAAAGCGACAGTCGATACCAACTGTGTTTTTATGCTGCAGCAGATTTTCTGAGGGGCCTTGGTGGTTGTAACTCAGTCTCTCGTGCTCTCCCTAGCCCCAGCTCTAGAGATGTGGGTTTGTAATTAGCCCATGTAATCCTGTAAAAAAAAAACTGGGTTCAGGTGTGATCCAGCAGAGCAGCAGGGTCAGGACACTTGTATTCTGATCCGTGTGGAGCCTTTTGTGTGGCAGCTCAGGGTGGCTGGAGGGACTTCCCAGGGTTCAGGGAAGAGCTGGATTGTGGAGGTCAGAGCTCCACTGCACCAACAAGGTGTTTAACTCAGGGGTGTTGGAAAGGAGAAGGCACCAAACAGCAGGTTTTGGCTCCTGGTGTGGGGTCTGTCCCTGCCAATGCTGATGGAGCCCCAGGCAGGTGTTCCTGCAGTGAGAAAGGAGTTGGGCAATGGGGATGCCCAGACTTGGGCAGCCTTCTGGGTTGCTGTCCCAAGATCATGGAGCAGGGAATGGCTTGTGTTGACGTGGAGGTTTCACTGCATGCAAAGCTCTGTTGATCTCCTGGTGGAAGGAGGGGTCTTTGCAGGCTGTTGGATCTGCTCCACGCAGACCCTGCCACATTTTCTGGTTTGGTGAATTTAAGAAGACAGTTTAAGAGGCCTGAAGCTGCCTGTCTCCTGTCTCCAAGCCTTTCTGATGTGGGAATTCATCTCATCCCAGCAATCAAGCATTTTTCATGCATTATCCTGCTGGGTGGGAGCTGGGGGAACGATGTCCCGCTGGATGCGTTCCATGTGCCTCCTGTGTCCTGACGTAGCACTGCAGAAATCCAGCTGCAAAGCTTCTCCTCTGTGAGCCTGCTCTTTTCCATGGATGATCTCAGAGCAGAGCCTCAGGGCACCTAGATACAGAAATGATCCCATCCTCAGCTGGTCCTCGTCTTCCAGCAGTTCCTACGTGCTCCACCTCTTGCTCTGGATAAGGATTAGCCTGCCTGAGCTCTCAGCTTTCCAGGAGAAGACCAGGAGCGGCCACACAGGTGGGGTGATGGCACTAACCTGCCACACCATCTTAAATGGCTTTGGATTAGTGAGAGCTGAACCTGTGCCAGGAGAGCTGGCTCCTAACAGGCTGCAGCCAGGGAGCAACACCTGAAGAAAGGTTTTCATTCCCCGGGGGAACGGTGCTCACGCCTGTAATTTAGCAACCCGGTAAATCCTCCGGATTACGTAGACCTAGGGTAGGGTGATGCGTGGGAGGAGTTCAACTCCATAAGGGATCCTTATGGGTCCCTTCCAGCTCGAAATCTCACTGCAGATCCCACCCAAGTGGGATCTTCCCGCGGTGAAGGTGAGCACAAAGACTTTGAGGAAGTCCCGTGCTGCTGCTCTTGGTCTGTATTGTCCGTGTCCTTGGGTCACTGGGGATGCCCACCGAGGCTGGGGATGCTTTCCCACACCCCGGGGGCAGGAGTTCTGTGGTGCCCACAGGTCCCCTCCCGCAGCTGGGTGTCGGTCTCCTGGCAGCCGGGCTGCGAGGGAAGAGCCGTGTTTGCCGGAGCTGGAAAAATCTCTCTCCTTGTTTGCTGGTGCGTGAGGTCACCTCTGCTCTTGGCAGAGGCTCGGCTGAGTGCCTCCGTCTGGAATGTGGGTGCCGATGGGTGTGTGGGAGGGAGGGTGGCGCCCGGGTGTGAGTGAGCACGGAGCAGGAGGCTGCGCCTGGTGCTGGGAATCACGGATGCAGAGGGACAGGGAGCCTGTGTCCCGCGGCTGAGCCGGGCCAGGAGAGCGCCGGGAAGGAGGAGCCTCTCTGTGGATCGAGCACAGGGCACTGTCTGTATCCAGCAGTGAGCGGAGTTCCTCGGAGGGAGCGTGAGGGTGGTTTGGAGCAGTTCCTCAGCAGGCTCTGTGCCCCTGAGGACCCAGCTTTTTCCCTTGGGGGGTTCCATTCTCCTGCCTGTCTTTGCCAAGCATCCTCTCAGCTGTGCCTGCTTTCCTCTGTGGCACAGAGATGTGGGGACGGGGCTTGTTATTTAGCAGAGCGAGAAGGGGACATTTGCGCCGCCTGGGCCGATTCCTTGGCCCTCAGGGTGGGTTTACAGCTGGCACCCTCATCTCTAAACACTGTCTGAGGTGTCTCTCTGCTCTCTTCTCCCCAGTCTGCGACTGCAACGGGATGTCCTGGCAGTGTGTGTTCGACTGGCAGCTGCTGCAGGAGACGGGGAACGGGTACCGCTGCCTGGGCTGCCTGGGCAACACGGAGGGCGCCCGCTGCGAGCGCTGCAAGGACGGCTTCTTCCGACGGCGGGAGCGGGAGTGCTGCCTGCTCTGCCACTGCCACCCCTGGGGTACGTGCACAGCAGCCTGCAGGGCTCAGCGTCTGCTCAGAGCTATAGGGGGGCCTAAAGCACCCGCTGAGCACCTGGGCAGGTCAGGCTCCGGGTTCCTACACGCCACAAGACCCACCCGCCCTCTGAGATAATCACAGACTCACAGACCTTTAAGGTCGTCTTGTTCCACCAACCTCTGCTTCCCCTCTCTCCACAGGCTCCCTGGGCCCGCAGTGTGACAGCTCCGGGCGGTGCAGCTGCAAGCCCGGTGCGACGGGGGACAAGTGTGACCGCTGCCAGCCGGGCTTTGAGGCGCTGTCCGAGGCCGGGTGCCGGAGGAGCGGGCAGTGAGTGCTGACCTGCTGGGGACAGCGGGAGGGCCGGCCCCCAGAGCGATCCCAGCACCCCAGCTGGCTGAAAACACCCCGTGCAAGGGCAGAGTTTGTTTCACGGCAGCCTTGAGCCAACCTTGCTGGGAGAGAGCGAGCTCCAGTGGGGCTGGACCTCTGTGCCAGCCTGCAGAGCTCACTGTCCTGCAGCAGCACCAAAATCTGAGCTTACCCACACACTGAGGCTGTTGTCTCATCACCCAGAAAACACCAAACAGGCGACAGCCAGGCTTGGCCATGTAAAACAGAACCTGCCCACGGTGGGCCTGCCGGGTGTCAGTGCCACTCACAAGGAGATGGGCGTGTGAAAATCAAGCCCTTCCTTTGCACGATGCCCTGTTTGAATACCTTTAGAAGCATGTCTGCTTTGACTTCCTCAGTGCTGTGTCCTCTCCCTCCTTACCTCACCCCACTGTTGCTCCTTTGGGGCCGCAGGCAGGCGAAGGGTGTGGGTGAGGGGGGCACTGCCTGCAGCTGTGCTGCTGTGCCTGCCCTTCTGCAGCCTCCTCCGGGTGCTGCCGCCTGTTGGAGCTCAGCCAGGACCTGTTAAACTCGGCTGGGGTTTATTAGCAGAGCTTCACTTTGCTCTTGTGGGTGGGTCAGGTGCTCTGGGGTGTCCTGGAGTGGTAGCACTGGGCAGTCTCAGCCTGGCACCCACATCACTGCAGGTTTTCCTTGCAGAGATGGCTCTGCTGGTTATTTTTCCCCTTCCAGCACGGGAATAGTATCTGGGGGGTGTTTCTCTGCTCTCTCCTGTGGTAGCAGGGGGCACTGAGCTCCCAGGCTGAGCTGGAAATCCAGGTCGAGGTTGCTGCTGTCCCTGTTGCAGGAGCCTGCAGTGCGAGTGTGACCCGGCGGGCAGCTCCGGGGACTGTCGCTCCGGCCGCTGTGTCTGCAAGGCGAGCGCTGCCGGGGAGCGCTGTGAGAGGTGGGTGTGTCAGGGATGTGCTGCACCGCTGCGGGGCATGGCCTCCATCTCCCTATCAGGGCACAGAATCACGGAATCCTGGGAGGGTTTGGGCTGGGAGGGACCTGGAAGATCATCCGATTCCAAGCCCCCTGCCCTGCGCAGGGACAGCTTCCACTAGCCCAGGTTTGCTGCAAGCCCCATCTAACCTGGCTTTGGGACGGCCACAGCTTTTCTGGACAATCTGTGCCAGGGCCTCATCACCCTCACAGGGAAGAATTCCTTCCCAGTATCCCATCTAGCCCTGCCCTCTGGCAGTGGGAAACCATTTGCACATGCCTGCCTTGCCATCCCAGCCTGGCGATGACCTTGAACCCTGGCGAGGGCTGTGTTGCACAGTTGCCATTAAAAGAATGGTTTTGTTGGCCAGTAAAAAACAAAAAAATGAACTTTACCTTTGTCACCTTCTTGCATTTTCCCAGGTGCAAGCGACACTTCTATAACCTGGATGCCAGAAACCCCATGGGCTGCTCCCCCTGCTTCTGCTACGGGCACTCGGCTACGTGTGTCAGCGCGGACAACCACAGCGTCCACAACATCACCTCCACCTTCCAGCAAGGTGAGGCCCAAGCAGGGTGTCCCCCTGACTCCTGGGAGTGTTTGCCAACCCTTCTCTTCGATGTGCTGGAGGAGCTCCCTGGTTCACAGCCCTGCTGGGGGTCAGCCCCAGGCCACACTTGCTCCTTGGGCCTTCATCCAACCTGCCTGTGGCTGCGGCACCCCTGCTTTTGATGGGTGGCATGAACTGATGATAGTGGGCAGAAGGAGGGTGTAAGGTTTGGGGGAGCACAGGCTTCATTCAGCATGTCTTCCCTGCCACTGGGAGGAAGCCTCTGTGCCCATCCAGGCTGTTTTCCAGATGTGTGGGCACAGGGATACCCGTGCTGCCCCCTCAGAAGCTGGGAGTGGGAAGCTGGCGGGCTTTGATAAGATACAGCTGGAGAAGGTTGCTGGAGTCCCGGAAACACTTTTCCTGTCCCCGCTGATGGCTCCTTGTCGGTGCTGCAGGTGCTGAGGGCTGGCGAGGTGTCCATGAAAGCGGCTCCCCAGCCCAGCTCCAGTGGTCCCCACGCCATCAGGACGCCTTCATAGCGGCGAGGACATCGGAGCCGATATACTTCGTGGCACCCGGTAGGTGTGGGATGGCCGAGGGGCAGAAGTGACAGTGAACCCTTTCCTTGCTCTGATCCCGTGATCTGAGCCTTTAGGAGGAAGGCAAGATTTTGAAGCCTTTAGTTTTCCTTCCCTTCGCTTTGCAGTGAAATTCCTCGGGAACCAGCAACTGAGCTATGGCCAGACGCTCTCCTTCGATTACCGCCTGGACCGAGGGGGACTCCAGCCATCTCCACACGACGTGATCCTGGAAGGAGACGGCCTGAGAGTCACTGCCCCCTTCTTACCCCAGGGGGAGGTCCTGCCCTGTGGTGTCAGCCACACGTACACGTTCAGGTAAAGGGGGAGGCTGAGGCGTTTTGGGTAGGGAGGAGCAGGAACGGCTCCTGGATTCAGCTGTGATCCTTTAGAGGTTGCAGATGACGGCCTGGTTTGGGCTGGATCCACCTTAGGGGCTTCTCTCCTGGAGAAGGGGGTTACTTTGTGAGAGGAGCAGGAGAAAATCTGGCTTGAGATTGGGCTGGGTGCCCAGCCTGGAGTCAATTGTATGGGTGGAGGTTGTTCCTCAAAGCCCTGAGCTCAGGAGGGAGATGGGCGAGGGCTGTCACGTTTTCCTGTGGAGGCATCTTGTTTTCCTGAAACCAATTCCACTTCCCCCCTCTCCCACGGCAGGTTGGACGAGCACCCGAGCAGCAAGTGGAGCCCGAGGCTGAATCACTTGGAATTTCGCAGGCTGCTGGGAAACCTGACAGCCCTCTGGATCCGAGCCACCTTTGGGGAGTACAGTAAGTGTGGGGAGAGCTCGCAAGCACAGGGTTGGCATCTCCTCATTGCTGGAGATGCCAGGTCTCCAGGTAGAGACACTTTTGCTAAAAGGTATTATAAAGGTAATAATAATAATAATAATAATAATAATAATAATAATAATAGGTGGCAAAGTTAAATTACGAAGAGATTGAGCAAGGTGGACAGATTTGGCTGTTCCGTTTGCCCGTGGGCGTTGCAATAAACGTGTAACCTGTGCAGGTCCTGGCTGTGGGGGTCTTGCAGGTGGCACTGCTGTCCCCCAGGGGTGACTGGCTGTACCTCCCTCCAGGCACTGGCTACATCGACAACGTCACCCTGGTGTCGGCACAGCCCGTCCCTGGTGTCCCCGCTCCGTGGGTGGAGCGCTGCGAGTGCCCCGCGGCGTACGGGGGGCAGTTCTGTGAGAGCTGTGCCCCCGGCTACCGCAGAGACAGCCCTGCCCGAGGGCCCTTCAGCCCCTGCGTGCCCTGCAATTGCCAGGGGGGAGGAATCTGCGATCCTGACACCGGTAAGAGGAGCCGCCACGCTGTGCTTGTGGGAAATGGAAATGCGGTGGATGGAGATGCAGGGCGGCTGCCTGTGTCCCAGGAACTGAGCTGGGGGGGGGAATCAGGAGCACTGACTTGGCAGAAATTTCTTTGCAGAAAGAGTGGTTCAGACACTGGAATGGGCTGCCCAGGGAGGTGGTGGAGTTACCATGCCTGGAGGGGTTTAAGGAAAGACTGGACATGGCACTTGGTGCTCTGGTCCGGTTGACGTGGTGGTGTTGGGTCACAGGTTGGACTCGGTGATCCCAGAGGTCTTTTCCAACCTAGTTGATTCTGTGACTCAGGGGGCTGGAATGTGGGAGACCATCCCAGACAAAACTCCCCAGAGCCTAGAAGCACTGCAATCAGATGCTTTTGGTGGGTGTAGATGATGCATATTGGAGAGAGGACGAAAAGCATCTCCTGCTGCCCTAAAGGCAATAAACTCTTCTGACTTTTTGTTTTGAAGTTAAGCCTGACAATGCCTCAGGCTGGACGGGGCTCTGAGCAACCTGGTCTAGTTGAAAATGTCCCTGCTTATTGCAGGGCAGTCGGACTGGGTGACCTTTAAAGGTCCCTTCCAACCCAAACTGTTCCATGATTTTATGTGGTGCGTGGTATGGGCAGGTGTGGGAACGTTGAGGTATCTCATGGAGGATGCTGGAGTGTGGAGTGGTGGAGGGTGCCCCACCAGGGGTGTGAGTAAACTGCCCTAAGCCCTCTCCTTCCTCCTCCAGGCGAATGCTACTCTGGAGATGAAAACGTGGGCAGCAGCGTCAGCTGCCCCTTCGGCTCCTACCGCGACCCGCGGCAGCCGCACGGCTGCAGGACCTGCCCCTGCGGCCACGGCCGGGGCTGCTCCCTGGTGCCAGGCAGCGAGGAGGTCACCTGTGACTACTGCCCTCCTGGGGCTGCTGGTAATGCCCGTTCTCCTTGCTTCTGCTCCGCCTTTTCCCAGAGCTTCTGCCCTCTGCACAGGGCTGCTTGGAGCTGGGTGGGTCCGTCCCATCCTCTCCGCCCAGCCTGCCTGAGGCACTGCTGATCCTTCCTGAGATGGGGTGTTTCAGCCCCAAGGGCTGTGAAAACACACATTGCCCCGCCCCGGGAAAGGTTCTGGTCTAAACACAACATGGATGGAAAAAGGATGAGTGGGAGAGGGAGGAAATAAAAAAATAGGGGGAAAAACCGAATGGGAAATGACTTAGCCAAGGTCAGCTGTAGCACCCAGCTTTTGAGAGCCTGCCTGACGTGTTGGCTGTGGTGGTGATGTGGTGGTGCTGCTGGGCCAGCTCTGGTGGGCTGAACGCCCCCGTTTCTGTGAGGCAGAAGCAGCGAGGCAGCCTCTGCCCTGCGGGCACGAGCACGAGCTTCTCCTCTCTCCTTTCCCAGGGGACAGCTGCGAGTACTGTGCCGATGGTTACTTCGGGGACCCAGCGGCTTCCCAGCCCTGCCAGCCGTGCCGGTGCAACGGCAACGTGGAGCCCAACGCCGTGGGCAACTGCGACCGCCGCACCGGAGAGTGCCTCAAGTGCATCCACAACACCGCCGGCTTCCACTGCGACCGCTGCAAGGACGGCTTCTTCGGCAACCCCCTGGCCCCCGACCCCGCCCACAAGTGCAGAGGTCAGACCCTGGCACTGTTTGAGCAGCACAATACGTGCCCGAGCGCTTGGTGGGAAGGGGGATGCGCCACAAAAGCCAAGGCTGGAAAGTGGGGGCGGGGAGCAGGAACCAAAGCACAAGGCTAAGTGGTGGGAGGAAAGCAGGGAGAGAGGGTGATGAAAGGATGTGCTGAGGCTTGAGGTGGGGACAGACTGCTTTGAACCCGTGTCCCTCCAACCTGCAGCCTGTGCCTGCAACTCGGTTGGTGCCGAGCCCCTGAAGTGCAGGAGCGACGGGAGCTGCATCTGCAAACCCGGCTTCGAGGGCCCCAGCTGCGAAGAGAGCGAGTGCCCGGCTTGCTATGGCCAGGTGAAAGCCCAGGTGAGCATCTGTGCCAGTCCCAGGGCCCCTGAGCAGCAAGGGGTGCAGGGATGATTCATTCGCCCTTGGTGTCTCCTCATGTCCTCCTCAAGCATCTCCTGGTGCAAGTGAGGAGTGATTTTGAACTTTGGCTTTGTACCCCAGTGAACTGACCCCTTGTGCCCTGTCCAAAAATGGGCCTTCACATTGCTCTCCATTCTGTGACTGGACCGTGGACCTGGTTCCCACCCTGGTCTTTCCCCATGGCTCTGGTGTCCCGCTGGCTGGCTGATGGGCCGGTCTGTGGTTGCAGGTGGATCTGTACCTGCAGCAGCTGGCGGAGCTGGAGCTGCTCTTCTCAGGGCTGCAAGCTGGTGGTGGGGCCCAGGGCCAGGAGCTGGAGAGGAGAATGCAGGCGGCTGAGGAGATGCTGCGGACCATCCTCAGGGAAGCCCTGAGCCTGCAAGGTACCACCCACCCTGGAATGCCCTGCAATGGGGCCATCTGGGCTGTGCTGGGGAGGGTTTTGCTGCCTGTGCCCTTCTGCTGAGCAATGAGTTTCTCCTCAGCCTCCCCCTTTCCATCTCACCAGCTTCTGACAGGTCTCTGGAAGGCCGCGTGGCCAGGATGAAGGGGCAGGGTCCCAGCTCCCAGAGCCGCCTGGGCGAGCTCAAGGCCACGGTGGAGAGGCTGAGGTCTCTGGGGAGCCGGTACGAGAGGCAGGTGCAGGAGACCCGGCAGCTGCTGGAGAGAGCCAGGCTGGACCTGGAGCGCAGCGGAGCCGCCCTGCACCGGGTGGTAAGAGCATCCTCATGGGACACACTCCTAGTCTGGCCCAGGGCTGGGATAAAAAAAAAGCATGGAGAGAGCAAGGATTTAAGGAATTCCAGATATTATGTTTGTTTTGTGAGTGTAGGTGTTCTGGTGGCCCTTTCTGTGCAGCCCAGACGTGGAGAGGTGGTGGCAGAGGTCTTTGGGGCTGGTGGAGGTTTGAGGTGGTGGCAGAGGTCTTTGGGGCTGGTGGAGGTTTAATGTGCTGCAGTTGCCTCTTTCACTGCTGAACTGAACGGAGAGCAGGGATAAGCACTCACACCTCTTTGCCTCCCTCTCTCCTCAGAACATTCCTGTTTCAAGCCTTCCCGGGGGCTCGAATCAGTTCTTGCTGCTGGCCCAGGAGGCTCTCAGACTGGCCAACAGGTGAGTTGCTGCCGCCGTCGACCGAGAGAGAGGGGAGCGGGACTGAGGAGATCCCGTTGGGTGCCTTGTGAACCCGCTGGGCTGCAGCTGCCAAAGCCTCTGTGCCAGGCCTGGGACAGGGGAAGGTGCAGCTGCTGGGCTGGCTTTGCTGCCTTATAAAGTTGCCCTCAGCTGCCTTTGAGGGTGGAGTTGGGTGTGATTTAGAAGCTTCTTTGCAATGAGAGTTTGGCCAGCTGTGTGTCCAGCTGGAACAGGCTGCATCTGCCTCCCCCCTGCTGCTTGTCCACCCTTGAGGGACGCAGGAGGGACAAACAAAACACAGACCTCCTTCCCACATGCTCTGCTTTTCCTGAGAGGGTGCAGTCCAGCATCCCTGGACACAACAGTAAGGGAAGCTGGTGGAGAGAAGCTGGGTGGGGAACCTTTCTCACGAGCCTCGCTCTGTCCCTTGCAGCCACACACAAGCCGCCAACACCGTGGACCAAGCGGCGCGGGCGGCGCAGGAGGACGCGCGGCAGGCGCTGGAGCTGCTACGCAAGGCTGCTGGTGGAGAGGCGGCCGCCTCCGGCTCCCTGCAGGGGCTGCTCGGGAAGTGAGTGGGGGCTGTGCCGGCCTGCGTGTCACGGGGAGGACGTGGGAGGGGGGAGAGGGGTGGCCAAGCACCTGTACCCCCTTTGCTGCCACCCCATCTGAGCTGCAGCAGTGTGTGTGTTTGGAGGCACAGAGACTTGCTGGGACTTCAGTCGCCGGCACGTCTGGGCGGTGGAGATGGAGATTTGGCAGCTCTGTGGAGCATCTGCTTCCCACCACACGGACCACGGTGCTCCCACAGAACTGCCAGCAGCTGAGGCAACTGCCATGTCTGTGTACAGGCTGTTCCACGAGTGGTTGCAAATCTGGGCTGGGTTTAGCCCAAGGGTGGCTTCAGCCCTGTGATTCCTGTGTGGCAGGCTGGTGCCACCCCAGAGCCCACCACAGTGGGGTTTGGGTGTCACAGTGGGGTTTGGGGTGGGGTGTGAGCAACAGCCCTAAGGGAAGTTAAGAAGCTGAACTGGGATGTGCAGGAGGACATCCCGGTTCAGTTGTAGGGTGGGGATTAGCAGAGCCACTGTGGAGCCCATGAGGGTTCAGCTGTGTGAGACACGCTTAGTTCCTGGAGCAGGAGAAAGGAGCCAGTGGATGCCCTGCTTGGCTGAGGGACTGGGATGCTGGGGATATTTGCAGTTGGGTTTTCCTGCGTGATAGATCTGCACGGGGCCAGGGAGAGCATGAACAAGTCCATGTAGAAGGCAGCATTAACGCTGCAGGGGTTGGCAGCCTGGCTGGTACCAGGCTCTCCAGTCCCACATCCCTGCAGGTATGAGGAGCTGAAGTCGCTGGCTGGAGGCCTGAGGGCTGATGCTGATGGAATGGCCTCCAAGGCAGACGAGGCTTATCAGGGCAGCCTGGTGCTCCTCAGCTCCCTGTCCCGCCTGGCAGAGACCGACATCAGCTCCTTTGAGGTGAGGGCTGTGAGCCTGTGGCACCTTTTGCTCTCCCCGACACCCTCCCCACTACCCTGCCCAGCAGCCCAGCCCTTCCCAGGGTTCTGTCCCCACTGGAGAGCCTTCGGATATGCATCTTCTCACCCTTTTGCCCATGGTTCCCGGGGAGCGCTGGGGGGATGCTGGGACCCCCATCACATCTCTGTTTCAGGGGGAGGCATCCCGGCTGAAGCAGGATGCCAGTGCTCTGCTGAGCCTGGTGGACACCTCCATGGCCCAGTACAAGCAGCTGCAGAGCCGTGTGGGGCGCTGGGAGGAGGAGACCAAGGAGCTGCTGCGAAAGCGAGAGGGAGAGAGAGCGGTAAGAGATTGGCGGGGGGGTGCGTTGTCCCCCAGGAGCTGGAGTTTGTTGAGGAGCCCCAGCACAAGCCTGTGCCAGCCTTGGTTCAGGGGCAAGAGCCAGGCATTTGGGAACAGGATGATGGGTCTTCTCCTCCAGCCCAGCTCCTCCCAGGCTGATCTGGGCACGTCCAATCCTCCCATACCCTGTCCTTCATCCACCTGTTGTGTCCCTTTGACCTGTTTGCAGAAGCTGACACAGCTGCTGTCCCGAGCCAGCCTCGCCAAGAGCACAGCCCTGCAAGCCGTGAGCGCTGGCAACGCCACCTTCTACGAGGTGGAACAAATCCTGAAGAGCCTCAGGGGTAACGTCCTAGAAACCCTTCCTTTGCCTTCCCACGGGGGAATCTCACAAAGGTGGTGCAGCTTCATTCCCACACGTGTTTCTTCCAGAGTTCAACCTGCAGGCGGGTGACAAGAGGAGGGAAGCTGAGGATGCCATGAGGAGGCTGCCCGTTATCAGCAGCATGGTCAGCAGTGCCAGGGAGAAGACAGACCGAGCCGCAGCAATCCTGGGCAGCGCCGCTTCCGAGTCCAAGGTGGCCAGCAGCGCTGCAGGAGAGGCGAAGGAGATCACCACAGGGATCCAAGAGGTGAGGACAGGCTCCGGTGCTAGTGCTGGCAGAAAAGGGTTTGGAAGGAAAAGTGTGGTGGAAGAAGAGGAGATAGTTGGCAACTTCATGGTGGAGCTGATGGCTTGACTTTTGGACCTGCTGCATTGATTTTTGGGCTGAAGTTTCGCTGCAGTGGGTCCTGGAGGCACCAGAGTTTGGCTGTGGATCAGTGGGTGTGTGTGGATCTCTGCAGGCACGTTTCTTCCGTGAGGATCCGTGTGGCGTCTCACTGTAGCCGCCTTTCAGTGACCAAGGGGATTTTTCCACTCCCACAGCCTGAGCCACTGGCAGGCTTGTGAGGTCCCAAAAGTGCTGCTTGTGGGTTCTGCTCCCAGATGAGTGTTGTTATTCCCAGAGATTTGCTGATGTGTGCAGGAAGGGTTGAGCCATAGTCATAGGAACATCCCTCTGGAGCAGCTGGTGGGAGAACATGCAGGATACGGGCCGGTCTGCGGTCATTTTGCGTCCCTGTAGAAGGAACCGGTTTCCACCAGCTCAGCATTCCAGACTGATCTTGGCCATGCTCTACCCCTCTGAAAGTGCCTTTGCCTTCCCCAGGAGATCGCCCAGCTGAAGGTGGAAGCCAACCAGACGGCCGACGGGGTCCTGGCCCTGGAGAAGGCGGTGGCCGCCCTGCGGCGCGAGGCCAAGGAAGCAAACGACGAGTTTGAGAGGAAGCTCTCGGAGGTTGAGGCGGATGGCGCTGTGATACAGGAGGTGGGTCCCCATCTCCCTTGCCTTGTCCCCCTCCCCTGTTGCCTTTTGGGCTTGACTGCACCTCACAGCTGCTGCCTTTCCTCCTCCAGACAGCTCAGGAAGCTCAGAGGGTCCATGACAAGGCTGGCCAGGCAGGCGTGGCCGTGCAGGAGACACTGAGTGCCCTGGAAGAGCTGCTGCGCCTGATGAGTAGGTTTTGTGGCACCGCTGTGGGAGGTGGATGGAGACAGGTCCCCGCTGGGGTTGAGGGAGTTCAGTGGGAAGCTGGCCTCAGGTGATGCCTGTGGACAGGCTGGGCATCAGGGTGGAGGTGAAGTACCTAGAAAGATGCAGTCCTCAACCTGAATCCACGCTTTCTTATTCCTTGTTTTCCTCCTGTTCCACAGACCAGCCCGGCGCTGTGGATGAGGACGGCCTGGAGCAGCTGGAGAGGAATTTTAGCAAAGCCAAAACCAGAAGCAACCAGCTGAAGGCTGAGATGCGTGAGCTGGAGAAGACGGCCACGCTGCAGAGGAACCGCGTGCAGACGCTGCAGAGCAACATCGATGAGATCCTGGCCGATATAAGGAACCTGGAGGATATCCAGAGGAGTCTTCCTCCAGGCTGCTACAATACAAAAGCCATTGAATTGCCATGAGCAAGCTCTGGAAAGGCTGGAGCGCCTGCTAGGCTGAAGGCAGGAGAGCCTCCTCAAATCTGGCCGGACTGGCTGCCCTTGGCTGTGTTGAACTGATCCCTACCCTCGATTTCGGCGTGGCAGATGAAGTTCAGTGTCACGCTGGCTCTGGAGAGTCCCTGGTTTTTCAAAGTGCTCCGTCCCTCGCTCGTGGGAGGAAGGAGACGCCTGGTTTGTGAAGGTGCTGCTGGCTGAAGAACAGCCCATTCCTACAACATTTCTCTGAGGTGCACGTGGGCGTTGCTTGGTGTCAGCCTTGGGAGTTTGCACAGTTTGGAGCCTGAAGTTTGTGACTGAGTGGTTTTCCACCCTCCACCCCCTGTGGGTCCCCTGTCCTAGTCTGTCACACACAGAACTAGACCCTCTGTCCTTACTTTGGACACTGCCACCACCTCCTCCTCTTCCTCCTCCTCCTCGTGTTCTCAGTGAGGTTTTCCTCCCCATCAGTAGCTCAGCGAGCAGCATGCAGAGACAGATGGGGGAGATGAGTTTTGAGCTGTGGCCCACAGGTGATGCTTCCTGTGGTGTTCTCCTCCCAGCCTGCCCACTCCTCACCTTCTTGGGGCTGGTGCTGACGTGGTTTTGCTGTGGCTTAGAGCTCTGCACTGGTGACCATTTTCACACAGCTGCAGGTCTTCCGTGGTGCTTCTCAATGGGGTGGTTGCTGTTTGCTAAAGGGGAGGGAAAAAAGAGCTTCCAGGTGCCTTTGAGCTCACAGTGACATGCTGGATGGAGGAAGAGGGGATCCCAGGCTAGCAGGGGCTCCTGAGATGGAAAGTCTTTCCTGCTTTACCTGCTCCCTTCAGCCAGGAGGAGTATCCCTACTCCTTCTCCCACACTTCCCAAGTCCCAAAGCCCCTGAGGGATGGCTTTTCTGTCAAAGTTCCTCCTCGGCAAACACAGGTCTCCTTACCACCTCCTTACACGCTCAAGCACAACCTTTCCTTCCAAGACTGGTCCCTTTGGTATCAGGCAGCTCCCTGGGTGTTCCAGAGCCCAGGAGAAGGCAGGGTGATGTCTCCAGGACTCTGTAGGATTGGGGGGCTTTCTCCAGGGGTCTGCAGCCATGAGCTCTCATGTCTGAGAGCCCTGTCCCCTCCCACTGCAGTGTCTGCACCCCGATTTGATGGGTTTAAAAAATATTGAAGATGTCCTGAATGTGTTTCAGTCTCTGTTTTGGTGCTGTCTGTCCCCCCCTCTCTCCCTCCTGTGTGGTGCTGGATGTTTCTCAGAGGCTCAGGTGGTTCTCCACAGGGGTTTCCCGTTGTATATCTGAGCAGAGCTCGGAGGGGCCGAAGCCCCCAGTGCTCCCTTCACCCACCCACGGCTTTTGTCTGGGTCCAGCTCCATTCTGACACCCTCCCACCTTCCTTTAGATGTCACACAGAGGGGAAAAAAGATTCAGGGGGGAAAAATGTTGCTACCCCATTCTAGAAGTCAGCTCTGCTGAAACCCCCCTGACCTGTGTGGTGGTGAAAGAGGAGGCCCTGGAAGGAGGAGGAGGATACTTTGGGGACTCACCCCTCCTTATTTCTGATTCTCTGATAAAAGCAGCATCTATGCTTTTGCTTACTGATATACCAAGTATTATGTCTGCCTTTTACACTTTTATTTAAGTGAGATGTACTCTAGCCCCTGGCATGTCTTCCTTCTGCTGTTGTACTGCCTAGGGACAGGCACTATGGACCTGGCTATTTTTTTCCATGAGTTGGGTTTTTGGAAGGGGATGGGGGTCAGTAAATGGTGAATACTTTTGGCTGGATCTTGCCTCTTGGTTTATTTTCTCAGGCTCCCTGATGTGGGTGGGTTTGGCCACGGGTTATCCCGGCCATTTGCTGTCTTTGTGCTGACTCTGTCTCGGGGCTGTTTTAAAATGACACCAGTCAACATCTTTGTTTTATTTTGTTTATTACATAATTTAAACATTTTGCTGATAAAGTTTTTTTTTTGTTAATGACTGGTTTTTATCATATAGCAACAGAAAAAGGAAAAAAAAAGAAAAATAAAAAGGCTCCAAAATTTTTGACAAAGGTGAAATCGGTGGCATGACAACTTCAACCCCTTTCCCTCCCCCCCTTTATTTATTTTTTTTTCCCCCCAAAGGGCGTTTGAAGTTCATTTCTCTTTCAGCAAATTGCACTGTTTAAAAGTGGAGGCTCAAAGACCCACGAGGCTTCTTCCTACCCCTCCCCTGCACCCTGGAAACCCTGACCCTCACCTCCCTGGCAGTCACATGGATCATCACAGATGATGATTTTTTTTTTCCCCACACTCACCCAAAGCGGTCCCAGAGCTGAAGGGCCCTTACAAACCCCCCCAAATCCCACCCCCCCACCGGTGAGTTTTGCTGAGCTGATACACGAGGGCGCAGGTAAGACTAGTCAGACAGGATATATCATCATCTGCACCACAACACTACGTCTCTAAGCCGTGCCATCCTAACCGTGACCGGGTGGGAAGCATCCCCGTGTCCCATCCCGTGTGCCAGAGGGAGGCAGGGAGGATCAGAGGTGGCTCTAGGACATGACACCTTCCTTCCTTCCTTCTCCATCTCCTTTGTTTTACTTCCCTGTGTCTTTTCCTCGGTGGGAACCCCCTGTCTTTCCTGCCCCGGGAGGTTCAGCCCCTCTGTGTGTGTTGCTGCTGCTTCTCCTCCAGCCGGGAGCTGAGAAACGCGGTGAGGTCTGGCAGGGAACAGGTCGGGAACAGCTTCTGTGTTGGGGTGGAGAGGGAGGGGAGACTGGCAGACTGAATGTGTGATGACAGTGGGTGGAGAGGAGCGCAGTGCCTGGTTACTGATTGCCTCACGGATGAGGTGTCCCACCACCGGCACGTCAGCTCAGGGGGGTGGTGCTGACCAGCCCCAGCTGGCTGAAGACCTCCCTGGAGAAGAGGCATCCCTGTTCTCTGAGTCCCCCACACACTCACCACCCTCTCTGCTTTGGCATCTCCAAATCTCCTCATCCCGTGGGATACGGACGCAACCGCCCGCAGATACCGGAGCAGCTGCTGCTGAGGGACTCGGCTGCTGAATTTAGAACAATTCCCAAACAAACCTCACCATGCAGAGGGAAATCCCTGGCAAGGAAAGGCCTCTTCTGGCCTTTGGGTGAGTCATGTCACCTCTGTCCCTCATGCTTTCCCTCCTGAGAAGTTGTCAGCTCCTGTTCCTAAAACGCTGCCTGCTGCAAGGACCCTGTGGCTGTGGCCTGCCTTGTTTTGTCCAAAGCTGTTTGCTGTTCCAGGGGTGCCAGCAGCACCCAGCAAGGCCAAATTTAGTGCTAAGTCTCACCTTTTGGAGCTTTTCGTGAGAGAGCTACTTTGTGGACTTTTAAGGGACAAGGTAGAGGAAATTTTACCTCTTTCCTTGAGGACTCTGCCCCAAGCAATACAAGGTCAGATGGAGCAAAGGGAGAGGAGAAGGTGAGGGCTAAACCTTCCTCTCTGTGGCTGTGACCTTCCCCAGGAGCTGGGCAGGGTCGCAGGCCTGCTCCAGCAACCCTCCTCTCCACAAGGCTTCAGGAATTGCTCCCTGTTTACCTGCCCTGTGAGCATCTCCACCAGGCTCCATCCCTGGCAGCTGGGGGCACGTCACAGGTGGGAGAGCAGGAGCCTGGCACGTCCCAGGGGATGTGCAAAGTAGCCACAGCTGGTTTGGGAGGGGGAAAATATCATGCATTTAATGAGCTCTTCAAGAAGAGGAAGAGAGTCTGGAGAAGGGGGAAGTTTACAGACAGAAATGGAGATCTGGAGGCCAGAGGATGGCGATGGACCCAACCAGCTTTGGGGAAAACTGTCACCAGAGGTTTTGGCTCACTACCTGCTTCTTTCTACCTCGTTTCTTGGCTCTGTAAGTGGCAGATCCCTTTCTAGGTGCTGGGGTTTGGAGAAAGAACATCACTACACGTGACTCAAGTCACGTAGGGTGTGGCTTCAGTTCTTGCAGCCACAGGAAGGTGAGACGTGACCTTCTCCCTGCAGTGCTTCGGCAATGATGATTGCCAAGGCCTCTGCTCCCCTTTAGAAATGCCTTCTGCGTGATTTTTCAGGACCAGGAGGAGGGTTTTGTTGGCTGGGCTGTCCTGCTGCCAGGCTGGGAGGCTCACCCGCCCCGAGGCACCGCGCCGGTGCCAGCCGGGGTTTGCTCGGTCGCCGTGTCCAGAGGCTCAAAGGGCTCGCACTAAACTACTGGATAAAAAAAAAAAAAATGCACCTAGATTTATTGAGCTAAAGTTCTGTAAGATGATGCAGAAGAGGCAGCCCCTGGCTCTGAGCATGCTGGGAGGACGGACCGGGGAGGCCATTTCCCAGGGCCATGCTGGGAGGGGGTGCCGGGGCGGCCTCCCCTCGAGCACACCGAGCACGCCGCTCTCCTCCCGGTCCCTCCTCCCTCCCCACGTGTGCAGGGCAGGGCAGTGCCCCAGAAAAGAGACCAAAGTGTTCCCTGGACATTGCTGCATGATGGAGTGTTGGTGCCGGGGGTGAGAGGCAGACACGGGCAGGAGGCCATGGGATGGGGAGAGAGATGGAGACACGGACTGAGAGAGAGAAAAAAGAGTGATGGAGAGCTGCAGGCAGGCGGGACACGAGGGCTGTCTCGCTGCAAGGGCCCTGGCTCTTAGCCAGAGGCGTTGATGTACAGCTGGCTCTTGAGGATGTAGTCGATGACGGGCTGGCAGAGGTAATCCACGACGTGTCCATCCCCGTGCTGCAGGGCCAGTCTGGGGGCACGGGGGGAGAGAAAGGGGTCAGAGCCCACCTGGATGGGTCAGGTGTCCGTGTGAGGACAGTGGAGGGGCTGGCTGGGGGCACCCTGCTGTTCCCCATCTCCCCTGGCATCACCCACCTGCTTTTGGTGGAGCTGACGACCGACATGGGGTGGTTCAAGTCATCCTTCACCACCAGGATGTTGTTCTGCAGGGGAAGGAGGGAAAAGAGGGGTGAAGGGATGGCTGGAAAGCGGGTGTCTGCCTCCACCAGCCTCTCCTCCCTGCTGGCCTTGGGGAGTGGCTGTGTGGTGGCTCATCCCACCCAACCGCTGAGAGCATCTGACCCCGAGACATTTTGTGCCCTGTGGCAGAAGTGCTCTCCTGGGTAGGGACAGGCTGTGGGTCCTCTCCCAGCCACGTGTGCATCCACTCACTTTGTACTTGCGGAGGATGGAGGAGTGGTTCATGATCCGGTCGGGATCTGCTCCATCCCGGGGCACCACCACGATCCCGAACTCCCCGACGATCACCTCCATCTAGGAGCAACCCAAAGTGTGGAGAGCTTTATAATCACCCTGCACAAAACCTGCCACCCCCCCCCTCCCGACTCTGGGAAAGCTGGGCCGTGGTCTGGATGGAGATGGAAAGTGAGTTTGAGGATATGTCAGCAGCCTTTGGCAGAAACATGGAATTGTCCAGGCAAGTGGTCTGCAGTGGATGAAATAAAAGGCACGGGGTTAAATCCTATTACTGGGTGGTGAATTCAGGCTTCAAGGAGAACTCGTGGTAGAAGGAGGTGGCAGCAGAAGAGGTTGCCTGAGGAGGAGATTTCTGCATCCTTTGTGCTGGGCTTCAGGACTTGCCTCATCTCAGCTTTTCCAGCCTTTCAGAGGAGACACCTGCCAGCTTCACAACTGCTTTACAAAATTTAGGCCTGAAGATGAGATGACTGAATTTAGAAATGGTTCAGAGGTTTGAGGAGGGAGGTTTGTGCTGACTGCCTGATCCCAGTGAAGAGCCAGGGGAGACCCCATAGCCAGCACTGCTCTGGAGCAGCATGGGGGTGGTTAACCCATCCTCTCTCCAGGGCTGGTGTTCTCCCGTGAAGATGCGGCTTCTTCAGGCAAGCACCAACAGTAAAAGCTGTAGATTTGGCTCTAAATATGTTTAATTTCTAATGTCTGGGCAACTTCTGTAAAAATCTTACTCCCTACCTGCACACCTCACTCTGCTGGGATTGGCATCTACTCGATTCTGGCTCCTTCTGAGCAGAAACACAGCCTTGGGATGGGCTCACCCTGCATCCCAGATTACACCCTCTGCGTGGGCAGGGAGTGGGAGCAGGGCTTGAGTCTGTGGAAGTCCTGTGGAAGTGTGTAGGGGAGGTGTGAGGGTCAGGGTTGGGGAGGAGGAGGCAGCAGGGCTGGTGGGCACAGCTCCCGTGGGGAGCTGAGTGGCTCCCCAGAGCACCGCCTGTGGGAAGCGGAGGAGGAGGAGGAGGAGGAAGGGAGCCTGGGGAAGAGGAGCACGGAGGGATGCCCAGCAGTGGTGACTCACATCTGCCTCGTTCCAGAGACCAGGGATGCAGAAGGACTCCAGCAGGTCGCTGCCACAGAGCAGTAAGATGCGAAGCTCTGGAGAGAAGGAGAGAAGCTCAGAGGTGCCTCCCTGTTTGGCATTTCCAGGTAGCCAAAGCCTCTGAGCTGGGGGTGGTGGAGGTGCTGGGATGGCTGTAGTGCCAGGTTGTGTGTGAGTTTGCCTGTGAAATGGGTCTCAAGGCCACCAGCAAGCTCCCCACACAGAGGGGGGATGCATGTATCACATACTGGGTGATGGATGGTGGGGC
Source organism: Empidonax traillii (assembly GCF_003031625.1). Taxonomy (NCBI): domain Eukaryota; kingdom Metazoa; phylum Chordata; class Aves; order Passeriformes; family Tyrannidae; genus Empidonax; species Empidonax traillii. The sequence continues at coordinate 24,092 of NW_020955927.1, forward strand.
CACCAGTGGGGGAGCCGGGTGGGCCTAAAACCCTTTCAAGGGCTTTAGAGGAAGGGGCAGCTGAAATCTCTCCTGCTGCCATTCAAGGCTTCTCAGGGCTGCAGGCATTGCCAGGGTGGAGTGACACCACCATGGGAGGGCAAGTTTGGTGGCACTTGGGGTGACTGTCAGGGCATGGCAGGATGCCTGCACCAGGGGCCGTGTCCCCACTGCTCCCTCCCTTATTTCAGCTGCTGTCTGTCCACAGGGCAGGACTCAGCACAGTTAGGCACTGCTCCTGTTTCACCCCTGAGCCTCAGTAGCTGGCACCAGGGTGAGGTGATCCTGTACCCTTCACTTGTTACTGGATCTGTTGTCCCAGTGGCTCCTGAGCCCCAGGGTGCTGGCCCAGGGGAGCTGGGGGGCTGCGCACTCACCGATCTCCTCATATCTCATCACTGTCCCCAGGTTGGCATTTTCATCTGAGAAAGGGAAGAAAAAGAGGGGTGCTGGTGCCTCTGGCCTGGCACAGGGGGCTGGGAGGAAGGCTGGCAGCTGGATTGATACTGGACCTTTCCTCTACGTACCCACAAAGGTGAAGCGCTCCATGGGCGGGCGAACGCAGCAGATCCGGCTCAGGCTTTCTCCCACCTTCCCCAGGATCTTTGCTAAAGGTGAAGGCAAATTAATTGGGAGGGAGGTGGTGCAATTAACCCATACAAGCTCTTCAGCCACCCTGGTTCTGCAAGATGCTCCTGTGCAGGAACCGCTCCCAGCGCCTCCCCGCCACCTCCTGTCATGGTCTTAACTCCCCAGAGTGCTACCCTGTGCCTTGAAGGGACCAGCTGGATTTTAGCTGGACAGCTAAAATCACTAAGAAAATCACAAGATGTCCATTTTTATGGGACTTAAGTAATGCTCCCTCTTCTCCCTAGCTCGTACTTCCACGTCCCATATCCCACTGGTTCCCTATCCCATCTGGCTCCGTCACCTCTCCTGCTAGTTCTTCCCTTGCATGCACCCTGTGGGTACCAGACACCTTTTCCTTTAGCTGCTCTCACTGCCTGGACATCATCCAGCTGAAGCCCATTGAGATTTTACAGCCATTTTAAGCTGTTCCTGGCTCCTCTGGCTGTGATGGATGGTAACTTCACCACTGCAACTCCACCCCACCCCGGGCTTGGTGCACAGAGCCAGATGAGCCGCCTGTCCAAAGCCAAGGTGATGGAGCCCTGATCCTAATGCTTGGCAGCCCTGGCTGGGAGGTGAGGGGTCAGTAACCACCCCCCTCTTCCCTGCCCTGATGCCACCTACCCGCAGTGGGCTTGTTGGAGATGTTGTTGTTGTTCTGGTAGATGTTCTGCGAGGACTCATTCTGGGGCTGGCCGATCACAGGGGTGATGGAGGGCGTGTTGACATTGGAGAGGATGCATCCAGTCACTCTCTGCAACGAGGGAGAGACGTAGCTGGAACAGTGCCTTCACCCCAGCAACCTCCCAAAACCTTTCTGTCCCCATATCAAGCCTCCCCACCCTTGGCTCAAGGTCATCTTCAGTGACAGGTATGTCCAAGCTCGCTTTGGGATCCCCATTCCCACAAGCCCAGGGCCAGCAGGACCCTGTGGATAATGACTTGTGATTGAGGTAGCGTTCACTTTTTGTGTGGAGCCACGAGGCTGGCAAGGAGCAAACATGTCCTCTTCTCCCTCCCAGTCCCTGCAGGAGAAGGAAAGCACGGGCAGCGACTCCCTGGCTTCAGCATCACAGTCCTTGGATGCACTGGACATTCTGCTGGGCTTGTAAACGCTGTGCCTCCTGTCTGGGCTGCCTGTAACTTTGTGTGATGCTCTTTCATCCGTTTCCCATCTTTGGTTTTCTTGCTGTATCCAAGTGTGCCAGCAGCCCTGCTTCCCTGCAGTCACCAGAGGGCAGCCACCTTTTCCCGCTGCTCTCAGGCCTGCCTGGGTTTTGAAGGGACTTTTCCTCCCAGGGGTTTGTGCTCCCAGGGACTTCCCAGGAGCTGAATTTTCCTGCTGAGTCCCTCCATCAGGTTCATTCAGTAGTTTTGGCTCAGCTGGTGAGTGGGGAGGCCCATCCACCTGCCCTTCCCCTCGGAGAGGAGCAAGCAGGCAGCATTAATGATTTGGCTTGTGCCCATCCCTGCCTTCACTCTGCCTTCACCCCTGCTCCCCTCCTGGTGTTCCTGGGTCCGGGATGGCTGCTGGCTCCAGCTGGAGGGCTCACTTTCCTTCCAGCATCAGGGCAAGGAGCTCAAAGCGGCTGTGACAAGGAATCTTGCACCTCTTCCAGGTCAGGATCTCACAGATGTTCCTGCAAATCTTCTCTCAGCCGTGTTCTAGTTATCCCCACGCTGGGGGACGAGTAGCCCCACTCCTGCACCCTGCCCACGCCCTCCCCCCTGGGTGCACCCCCGGGGTGGGGGCTGCCTCACCTTCATCAGGTCACGGTGGTGCTCCAGCACACTGCAGGTGGTCTGCCAGGTGTCCTGGTAGCACTCCCAGGGGTCCACCCTGCGGGGACACAGCAAGGCAACAGCGTGGGCTGATGGCCCCCAGACCTCCTGGCCCAGCCACCTCCTCCCCACCGGGCTGGCCAGCGGTGCCACGAGCAGCCCCCGTCACTCCACAGGTGTGCCTTCCTCCAGCCCTTCCACCCAGCCCCTCCCAACAGCTCTGGGCACCTGGATGTGTGCCTGGACACTTTCTCCTCTTGCCACAGCAGGGTGGGCTCTGCCACTCACCTGATCCAGTCGGAGGACTGGACAGCCAGCTGGCACATGGTCAGGCGGTGCCGGCTCGAGACCAGACCCTGCAAGAGAGGGTGATGGAGGGACAGTTACGTCACACCCTGGCCAGCCTGGCCTTGCAAACCTTCCTGGGGCACAACATCAGTCTTGCTCAGGTGAGACAGGCCAGGAGGACTCGTTCCTGCCCACAAACATTTATTTAAGCTCCTGTTTGCTGGAAGGGAGGAGTTCCTGCTGGGCCTCAGCCCTGGCTACGCAGCGGGCGGTGAGATTTGCTCAGCATCTCCACTCCCAGCTCTGGGCTGCAGCAGAGCCAGAGCCGGGGGGGTGGTTTCTTGATTAAATTTCTCCAGCTTTCAGGAGAGGAGGAAACTCTCCACTCCTAATTTGGAAAGTGCTTCTAAGGACCACTGTTTGCACAATTTCCATCCCAGCAAAAAACAAACAAACAAACAAACAAACAAAAATTGACTTTGAAATAATTCAAACAAAACAAAACAAAAAACACTACCCAGCAATATGGCCACCACTGTTTCGGGTGAGAACACTTCTCTTTGCTGTCTAGTGCTTTGGTTGGTCGCAGGGCCTCGCTGCAGTTTTTATCTAAAGAGCAAGTGGTTTCATCCTCTCCCTCCTCTCCGAGACTCTCCCGTGGCTGGGAGCTGCCCCAGGCAGAAGATGGATGTGAAGGGACCACAGTGCTGCCCAGTGCTCACCCCTGCTTCCAGAGACACCATTGCACACAGGAGGCAGAAAGGGAAAGGGGGACAACCCACCGTCTTCCCATAGGAGTCGTGCACGGGCGAGACGATGCCCCCGATGACGATGAAGCGGCCGGTCTTGTGCAGGTAATCCCGGGCTCGCTCTGCAGGGGGAGGACAAGGAAAAAGGTGCGGGGGGGGGGGGGGGGTGTTTTAGCTGGACCCACCGAGCGCTGCAACACCCTGGCACCCACTAGCCGTGCCCCAGCCAGTCCCCTCAGCAGCCCCACGGCTCTCACACCGCTCCCTGCCTGTGCCACAGCACCGTGTGCTGCCCACGCCCGACAGGCTCGCCAGGGTCCCTCCGAGCCTGATGCCCATTTCTCAGGCTGGCATTTCCAAAAGGTGACACCTGAGGATAAAAACACGGGGGAAGGGTTGCTAAATTCGCATCATCGCCTACGTGCCCACCCCAGCTGTTGAGACAGTAGCAAGGAAAAAGGAAGATGGGAAAGGTAAAAGCAAAAAGGGAGATAAGATTGATGAGTCATTAGAAAGTCATTAGAAAGAGCTTGCTCTTTTTTTTTTTTTTCCCCAAGCAGAGGATCTGTAAAATATTTTGCATTTGCAAAGAAAAGGAGTATTTCTGAAACTGAGGAGATTTTGGGATCTGTCAGCCATCCCAAAATGTCAGTGTGCATCACATCCTTCAGCCACCCTGCTCAGGGGCTGGCACTTCCCCAGCGGATGCGGAGAAGTCCTGCCTGAAGATGCAGCAGCAGTGGGGAGGCAGTTTCAGGGAGCCTTCCCTCCCCCTCTCCACCTGCACCCAGCCCCGGTGGTGCCTCTCCTCAGCTCCCATGCCCTCACTTCTGCTCTGCTTCAGGGCAAAAATTCACCTCTAAAATTATTTCAGAGCTCCCTTGCAATGGCTTGGGATGGATGAGGAGCACTCAGGGGAAGCGAGGGGGGCTGAGCAGGGCTGGGTTGTCTCAGGGACAGACTTTTTATTAGTGCCTGTAATATAGAGCCAGGAGTGATGGTTTTAAATCTAAAGAGGGTCAGGTTAGATCAGATACATGGAAGAAGTTTTTTACTCAGAGGGTGGGCAGGCCCTGGCAGGGGTTGCCCAGAGAAGCTGTGGCTGCCCCTGGATCCCTGGAAGTGTCCAAGGCCAGGTTGGATGGGGCTTGGAGCAACCTGGGCTGGTGGAAGGTGTCCCTACCAGGGCAGGGGGCTTGGAATTAGATGATCTTCCAGGTCCCTCCCAGCCCAAACCATTCCAGAATTCTGTGTCGCTTTGGCAAAATGAATATTTTTTTTTTTCTGAATTTTGACGTTTCTGCTGAGGAATATTGTTCTGCTATTGTGTCAGCGAAAAGTCAATTAAGGAAATATAATTGCCATGGACCTTTTTTCCCCCCCTCGAGGGTGATGAGCAGCCCCAGGCCTGTGTGACAGCCTGTAGATGATTTGCCAGCCTCAGTAAAACCTCTTCCTCAGACTCACCCAAAGTCCTCACCCTGGCTGCCTTCCCAGCTCTTGTGCCCTGGGTGCACCAGCCTCCAGAGAGGGAAAAGCAGGCTTAATCATCATTTGATAGGTGCAGGGAGTAAAATTCGATTGCCTGAATTAGATGTACCAAAATTATCCCTCCCCGCCCTCAAAATCCTGGGGGAGGATATGCAAAAAAGCACAGCATTCTTGGGTGAGGGTTTGTTTTTTTTTTCAGGGGCAGGGAGGACCCAAGATTTATTGGATCAGCACTTACCTTTATATTATAATGCAACTTAAAATGCAAGTTCAAATAAAAAGTAAATTCCCTATCGAAAAAAGGTGCCGTTGAGTTTTAAATGAACATGAGCGCATCCTTTCATTTTTCCTTGCTTTGCTCTGACTTGATTTTACTTGCCAAAAGAAGATTAAAAACACTGATCTGTTCATCTTCATGTATAAAGTTCTCTCTTAAGACAAGCTGAACAACTTACATGTAACCTGTGCTTCACGTTCTCAGGGGTGGCTGATGGTATTAATTTGCCTTGAGTCTTTGGTGGCTGTTCCCCAAAAGCATGTACAACTAAAACCTTGGAACCTGCATTTTCAAGACTTTGTTGTCTACCTCAGAAACAACAAACAGAAATTAAAACAGGTATGGAAAAAAAAGATAAATTTATGGGCCAGGAAATCCTTGCAAACGTGGGCTTTGAAGCAGCAGTGTGTTGTAGGGAATGGAGGCCTGGGCAGGAAAGGGAAGACCTGCTTTCTGGTCCTGCCTTGCCTGTGACTTGCAGGGCACGTTTTCACATCCATTCCCACTTGTTTTTGGGGGCAGAGCACGTCCCTTTGCTTGCAGGGCTGTGTCCATCGGGCGGCTCCGCTGTCTCGCCTGTTTGTGTAGCTGTCAGCTAAGCCAGACCTTCACAGCCATCCACTTCAAAGCTAAAGCCTTTCAAAAGATTGCATTTTCTCAAGTGACATGTCAAATCCTGTTTGGAGAGAAGCTGTGGTGCTAGTGGGGCTGGCACAGCACCAGGAGCAGCCGCCCTCACTGCCGGGATGGTGGCAGAGGATTCGGGGCGGGTGGCACCGTGGCTTCAGCGTGGCACAGGTGAGACACTGAGGTGCTGTAGCACGTCCAGAGAAAGGAGCTGAGCCAGGAAAGGGTCTGGAGCACAAGTCTGATGAGGAGCAGCTGGGGGAGATCAGTCTGGAGAAGAGGAGGGACCTTCTCGCTCTCTACAGCCCCCTGGCAGGAACCAGGTGGGGGTCAGGCTCTGCTCCCAGGGACCAAGGGACAGGACGAGAGGAAGTGGGTTTAGATTGAATATTAGGAAAAATTTCTTCACAGAAAGGGTTGTCAAGCCCTGGCACAGCTGCCCAGGGCAGTGGTGGAGTCCCCATCCCTGGAGGGATTTTAAAGCCATGCAGATGTGGCACCTGGGGACATGGCTTGGTGGTGGGCTTGGCAGTGCTGTGGGGATGGCTGTGACGTGGCTCTGTGTGAGGAGTTGGGCAGCAAGGGCAGGGAGACAGGATGGGGGTCACAGCTGGCACAGAAAGGGCAAAGTGGGTGAATCCCCTGCTGTCCTTGGGTCTCCCATCCTGGAAGGGGGGCTGTGCATGGCGTGAGGCCGAGCTGAGGAGCTTCACACCCAAGCACAGCATTGGTCATTCTTCTGGGTTTCTTGAAACAGGATTATAGTTTTGGTGGGTCATTGCTTTGAACTGCTGTGGCTGCTTTGATCTTGCAGTGCTTTCTCCAAGCCCCCAGTTCCATGTTATCAGAAAAGACCTCTTTTCACAAAATTTGCTGCGTCCCTCATACAAAACACGCTGCTTGTGGGTATCAGGTTCATGGTCTCCCTGCAGGCACCAAAGACTCTGCAGTAGCTTTGTACTCTGTCCTATTCATTGTCCTTGAGCTCAGCCTTCTGTCACGGCTTCCCAACCCTTTCCCAGCCCATTTCTTGCCTGTTGAACGCTTGTGACGTCCAGAGACCCACCCCCTCCGGTATTTTCATTTTTCTATGAGCACTTTATACCCTGCCCCACCAATGCAAGGATGTCGGCTTTGGAAGAGAAAAGCTCGTTCTTTTTCCAGTGTAAATTGTCTGTAATGCTCCAGGCGGCCTCGATGGCTTTTAAACCTTGCTGACATCAATAAACTCCCAGTGCTGGCCCCTGCCAAGACGTGCATTAGCCCACCAGCACTGCCCGTGTGATGGGAAGCTCTCAGCACCCCAGCTTTGGTGGCTGCTGGATGACCTCAGCCTGGCTGTGCTGGGGAAGGAGGGGACAGGGGTGACACCTGGACTCATCCCAAGCCCTGGTGACACCTCCCCGCTGCCCCAGCCCAGCTTTGCTTGCCTGCCCTGCAAAGGCACTTCAGATATTTTTGGCTCTGCTGCTTTCCTTGTGAGATGACGGTGGGGAAACACCAATCAGGGGATGCACTCCAGGGCTACAGAAAGGGTAAATGGGCACGTTGTCCAGACTGGATGAAAAAATAGCATCTTCCTTCCCCAGCTGGAAATCAGTCCTTATTTAGGAGATCTTTCTTTTGGAGGTTCTCCCCGAGTATATTCAATCACAACGTCTCAGCTCCTCTGGCGCTGCTCCATCACCTAAATTTACGCTAATGAAACCAAATATTCTTCATGTTCAATTTTTCAAGGTGCAATTTCAGATTTTATTTGCTTCGCCTTTGCAGTGGGGTCACCTGCACCTCCAAGACTTCCTTTTTCTTTTTCCTTTTTTTTTTTTTTTTTTTTTTTTTTTTTTTTTTTTTTTTTTTTTTTTTT
>NW_020955927.1:32392-36190 GCF_003031625.1 Empidonax traillii
TTGTTGCGTTTTTTTTGTTTCTTTGTTTTTGTTTTGTTTTGTTTTGTTTGTTTTTACAGAGCAAAGCCACCAGCCAGCTCTGATTGATGCCCTTTTCCCCACGGGGGTTGAAGCTGCAGCTCACCCACACCCTGTGCCAGCTCTCCAAAAACACTCCCAAGGGTAAGCAGGTTTTGCACAGCCCTAATCGCTCTTCCCCAAGAGCTGGGGCGGGGAAGGTGCAGAGCCACAGGTGATGGAGAAGGCAAACCCACTGCCCAGGTGTCTCGTTTTTGTTCCAAGGAATTTGGCCCCTGACACCCTCGGGTGGGAGGTGGGATGTGGCCGTGAGGTGCCGAGGGCAAGGCAGGCGCTTCCCCACTCTCCTGCAGGGGTGAGTGACCCAGATATGCCAGTATACTGTGTTTTATTCCCAATCTAGCAGCACTTGCAGGACTTAAATGGTGCTTCCAGAGCCCAGCTTGGGCACAGAGCCAGCAGTTACTCTGTCTAATTCAATGTCTGTGTGTGTGTATATATATATATATATATATATATTTATATATGTGTATATATAAATCCTCTGAATACCAAATCAGGGATGTATTCATCAGAAGTGCCCACCTCTCAAAGCCCACCTCTCCTCTCTGGCAGTTCTCTTCCCCACTCAGTGTCTCCACACCCCCCTCACCCACAGTCACACCTTGGTTAGAGCTGGGAAAACCATGGACCTCTCCCTTCCCTGAGCTTCCCGAGGGGACATTCCCATTGGAGCAAGCCCTGACTGCTCTTCAAGGGAGGTTTCTCCTGAAAGCAGAAGCAGGAGAGGGGCTTCTTCACCATGGGGTTGGCCCCTTCCAAGGCAAGCCTGGGGAGATCCCAGAGTGTCCCACTGACCCACATAGCCTATCCTGCCTTGGGCTCAGTGTCTCTTAGACAATCTCAGTCAGATTCCCAGGACACTTTTGGTTGGTGGAAAAATCCCATTAAGGCCCCTAATGCTTAATGATTTTCATCTGCGAGCTAATTGCTCTGTTACACGCTTTCCCCCACCCCTTTAGTCCATTGCTGCACCCAGGCACTGTAGAAAATATCAAATTTGGGAAGGATTTCCGTGCTAAAATGTCTTCAGCTGTTGCTGCACATTTGTTTTATTGGCTTTTCATAAGCACAAAATACCAAATACCTCGAGACTGATGGTGGAAGTGGAGGCTGGGAAAGGCCTCAAGAAATGATGCTGCAGCATCTGACCCTCCCATCTCCCAGCCCACCCAGGTCCCCACGGGTGTCCAACCCAGAGCCTCCTGAGTGATGACTAACGAGGCTCATGCCATCACCATCTGTTGACCACTCGTGGCTTCACGGCGGAAAAGCGAAATTAGATGTTTAAACAAACTAAAAATAACAAAAGGAGGAGACTTGAGTCACTGTGAGCTGACCCAGAAACAGCAGAGCATCTGCTGGAGACCAAACTAGACGGGGCCCGGGCAGGGGACCTGGGTGGTCCCGGGTCATCAGGGTTTCTTAGATGAAGCCACAGAGGAACAGCCTATTTGATATCACTGAAATTCAAACTGAAGGCATCCTACTTTTCCCCTCTTTTTTTTTTTCAGAACTGGGATATTGCAAGGGCCAGTGTGTGTGAGGAGTTACACAGGAGCTCAGTAAGAAATCCTGCAGGTCCCAAAGCTTGGGTAGAAGCATCTGAGAGGAAGAGCCCAACAAAACAACCTCCTGGAGCAGCCAACCCTGCTGCAGGGGAGCAGGTGGGAGCAGGCATTATCCATCAGGTGAGCAACATGAGGAGAAGTACAGGTGTCCTGAGATGAAGCTGCCACCAGCTCCTCCAGGTAGGGACTGGACCTCCTTTTCTGTCAGGCAGGTGATCAGCACAGTGCTGATCACCACTCACACAGAGAGAATCACTATTCACACACAGAGAAGCAACATGACTTATTGCTCTGAGATCTCCATCCTGGCATCACTGGGAGAGCAGCAATGTCCTCAGCACCTTGCTGGATCTCTCCTGAAGGGTGGGCAGCTCAGTCCTGACCAGACAGCCTTGTTAAACACCTCCACATGGTACTTAACACCCAGAGCTGCTGCTTGGGCATCTTGGAGGTTTTGGGGCTAACAAGGTGAGGGGGAGCATCTAAAAAGGTAAAAGCAACTCTTGGCAGGTAAAAGGCCATGCTGGGTGGGGCTTGGAGCAAGCTGGTCTAGGGGGAGGAGTGCCTGCCCACAGCAGTGGGGTTGTAACAAGATGCTCTTTAAGTTCTCTTCCAAACTATTCTGTGGTTCTAAAAAAGGATGATGAAGGTGACTTCACCTAAAGAAGGAGTTTTGTTGAGCTCTCTGCTCCAAAGCACCTTGCTTAGAAGCCCTCAGAGAAGGATTAGGCATCTCTAGGTAAGATGAGTGTATGCAGGGTGTTGAAGTGAAGAGTGAAAGGCCATGTACCTTCCTTTCCCTGTCTGGTGCAATAGCTGTGACCCCACAGCCCAGCAAGGACTGGGCATGCTGTAGTGGGGTGCAGGGTGGAGTGAGTTTCCCTCTTCCAGTGTAGTACTTTCCTTGGTTTTTTTAGAGAGAAATGTGCTAAAATGTGAATTTGCCAGTGCTTGGTATAAAATGTCCCTCTGAGCACTGGGAGCTATTTAACTACAAACCAGGGGAATGAACATCACTTGAGGCTGGGCTGGGAGAAAGTGGCCAGAGCGATTTTGGTTGAAGCCTGTCTCTCCTGTGAGGTTTTTGAGGCTAAGAGCTTCCAGCTGGTGTAAGGAGACAGAACATGCCACCCACAGTAAAGCAACATCAATTTGTGGCACGAATCTGGCCCAGAGCTGGCATTCTGTGGTTGTGTCTCAGCTTCAATAAGAGTCTAAATATCAGGAGCAAAAATAAACTGTTTGGCAAGCAAAGGGGAGGGTACTCCAGATAGTCCTGATTGCTCCATTTTGAACCGATTTTTGTAACCCTGGGCCCATGGACAGAGCCACACGGGGCAAGGGTAGCAGCAAAAGGCAATATTTTCATTATCCTGCCGTGGTTTTGTGTTTCACTTTCATCAGGATGTGGGTGGAACGTCCAAAATAGGACAGGCACCTCGGTGTGCATCCCTGGAGAGGTCCTGGTCGACATCTCAGCCAGGGAAATCGGTATCACTCAGTGCCTTAAAAAAAAAAAAAAAATCCAAAAAGGGAAGAAAAGGAAATAAAACCCCACCGGATTTCCACGCTTGTTTTCCACTGCCCTGATTTCCCTGTGGAAGCGCTCCGTTTGTTTTGATTTCCGAGCCATTGTAGCACATCAAAGGCAGTGCTTTGTACGCCCGGCGTGTGTGCCGTGCTGCTCCCTCCGGCTGACGCGGCGGGATCGCAGCCCCGCCAGGAGCAGGGGATTTACAGCCCTCGGTTCCCTCCGGAGCAGGGATGGGGGAGCGTTTTCCCGGCAGCTCTTTGCTGGTCTTGGGATGCCTCCACGTGGGGGAGGTTCAAGACCCTGTTTCCCCCCCCCAAGAGAAGCATCAACGATATCTTTGCACAAGGCACAGGTTCCAGAAGCAAAACTCAGCACCCCAACTCAGCTTGTGCTGGGAAAACTGGATTTTCTGCTTCCCCTTGCCAAGAAACCCCAGGGAAATGTCATCTCCTCGGGGAAGGCTTAAGCTCAATTAGGGGCTGTTGGATTCTCGATGAAAATAGAAACTTTTGTGGAGCAGAGGCTGAGCAAGTCCTTCCTTGCCTGGCTCAGAGAAGGGCTCTCCACCCATCCCACGGGGAACTTCTCTGCCTTTGCTGCCCATTCCAGATCCAA
>NW_020955927.1:36295-111416 GCF_003031625.1 Empidonax traillii
GGAAATGTCATCTCCTCGGGGAAGGCTTAAGCTCAATTAGGGGCTGTTGGATTCTCGATGAAAATAGAAACTTTTGTGGAGCAGAGGCTGAGCAAGTCCTTCCTTGCCTGGCTCAGAGAAGGGCTCTCCACCCATCCCACGGGGAACTTCTCTGCCTTTGCTGCCCATTCCAGATCCAAAAGAGACTTATCTCAGTTCATCATCTTCTCCTGGGGCAAGCCCTACAGCGGCTCTTGAAAATACATATTTCTAAAGACTCTAGGTTTCTCTGTTCCCAAATATTAATTTAGCAGTCTTCTGCTGGTGTGACCAAGCCACATCCAGCAGCTCAGGCTTACTGAAGGAAACCACTTGATGCTGGAGAGGCAAAAACGAGCTCCTGACCTGGGCTGTCTTCTCTGGACGTGACTGCCCACTATCAACATGTGCAAGCAATGCTGCTTTGAGGGTGTAAGGCCTGTGTTCTGTTCCTGGTTCGTTTGCAGGGCTGTGATGGACACTACAGGCTTTGTCTGGCTTTCTCCATGCAGGGCACTCTGAAAATCCAGTGGTGGCACCGTGGGACTGCTTAGAATAAGGTGTTATAAATGGCAGGGAGGGCAGGCTCATCTCAAAACCCAGAGGTGACCTCACCCTGTCTCTATCTGGAGCTGATTCTTTTCTTTCTTAGAGGTTGTTGAGTCTTTCTGTAGCTGCTTTGGGTTCCCTGGTCCCAGGTGGAGGTTGATGTTAGGGTTAAGGTTGGGGTAGAGTTTGGGGTTCCCTGTGCTGCACACTCAACGCAGCTGAACTATTTCTGCTTGGCCTTCGACCACAAGTGGTGGGATGTGGTCTTGACCCCAGCTCTGATGCCTCTCTGTGCCTCCTCCCTTGACTCAGGGGATCCCTTGCAGCCCCCCAGCCTTGCTGCCAGAAGGGATTTTGCAAGCCCGAGGCGTGCAGGGGTGAGGATGCACAAAGATCAATCAGCCTGCTCACCACCCACTGCTACCCCTGCCCCCCACTGCCGTGGCACCCACCCCACAGCAGCCTGGCAGGGACAGGAGGGACGTGGCACCCCCTCGGTGCCCCACTCAGGAGAGGTTTGGTGAGTTGCCCAAGGTCACACAGGAGATGTGGGCTGCCTCTGGTGGGGTTTAGCAATCAATACAACACCAGACAAACTGCTATTAAAAAACACCAGAGAAGATGGCGAGGGAGGTGAGAGCGTTGTAGTGAGTGCAAAGGGATTTTAAATAGAAGCAGAGCCCCTGTTTCTCTCTTGAATGAGGTTGTAGCACCGGATTTCTCGCTGCCGAGTTTGTTTATAGTCGGTGGAAGTAAAAGATGGTACGTGGCACATTTTGGGAGGTGGCATTGTCATAGAAACAATGTGATGCCTCACAGACCGTAATAAATACTGCTAAATATTTAAGAGCTTATAAATATTTTAAAAGAATCCCTGAGGATAGAGTTTAATCTCGTGCTTGGGAAAACTCCTCCTCACTTTGGGTCACAAAGAGGAGAGGAAATGCTTGAGAGGCAGGAAGCTGGTGATAAAGGCTGTGAAAAAAGGAGGCTGTGTGGGGTGCAGTGGTGGGAATGTGGCATTAACCGATCTACAATGGCACATAAAAGAGTCATGGGTGCTGCAGTCTTGCCTGTGCCGCTCTGTCCTCCTGGCACAGCACCCCAGAATCTGCAGTTTCAGCACGTTTTGGGCGAGTGCTGGGCTTGGAGTGGTGTGGGTGACTCACCCACCGCGGCACAAGGCTGGGCTGAGGGGTCTCACTGCCTGCCCTCACGTCGAGCCAGGAGCACCCAGGGGTGGGCACAACCCGCCCTCCCAGACCCCTTTGCACTGCTGAAAGGTTTCAGCTGTTTTTCAGGTGTTTCCTGTGATTTCAGCTGCCTGTGTGGCAGTGGAGGCTCCTCTGCTGCACTGCCCAGAGGTGAGCACGGATGCTCCAGCTCTCCTTGGTCAATAAATGAACCCGGGTGTTGTAAGATGTGTCCTGGCTCTGCCCCTGGTCGGGTCCTTGCTGGTGCTGCTGTGCCCCACCAGTGCCAAGCCAGGGCTCGGTCAGGCTCTCCCTGTCCATCAGGTCCTCCCATTACCCCTCCCACTCCATCGATCGCTCCGGCTAATTACGCATTCCGATTCCAACCCGGAGATGAAACGGAACCGGCAGGCAGCCTCGCAGGGGCCCAGACTTCTTACTCATGTTGCAGACAGCAGAGCAAAACCTCTCTCGAGCTCCTGACAAAGCTTTTGCTGGATGGAGGGGGGGCGGAATTTTGCTTCTGGACATTTGTAGATGTGTTCCCATTTAAGCAAAAGGGGAAAGGGTGAGCTGTCACTCTGCTCAGGCATTTCTCCCAGCTCCATCCCAGGCAGAGACGCTCTCATTAAACTGCTCTGCAGTTCAGTCATCTCAGTCAGACAAGAAAAAGCGATTCCTGAAATTCGAGATGTTAAACAGCACATCTTAAACAAAAGCCTCAGCTCCTGCCTCTTCATCCCTCCTTACTCCCAGAACTGCATCCCTCCATCTCAAACCAGTCTTTGTGGGATGCAGCAGCTCTCAGTGCTGCTCCTCTACAAGGACTGCACTGGATAATCAAAGAGCAGCCTGCTGGGATTTTTAATTGCTCAGATTTTCTTAAGGAGCCAAATGGGGAGTTTTACTTCTGATCGCAGGAGTCTTTCGTTGGTTTCTGTCAGAAATGGTTTTTTACCCAGCTGCTGGTTGGGATGTGAACTCTCCCCAATAACAGATACACGTAGGATCTAGGGAAAATTCAATTCTAAGTAGACTAAAAAGGGAAGAATAGGGGAGATTTGCTGACTTTCAGGATTCAGCTCATCTATGAGCAACGTTCTTCTGGGCAAGTCCAGGTCCTACCACTGTTTGAACTGAAGTAGGTGGGAAACTCTACGGCCAAACATGTCTGAGGTACCGAGACTCCCTGCGAGAAGGGCACATCTGAACATCTCATAAACCCTTTCCTCCTACAGGAACGTACCTGGAGCAACCCATCACCCAGCACAGAGGAGATGAGAGGCAGGACACAGGCAGATGGTAAGATATAATTAAATTGCCTATTTGCTATTGAATGTTTGACAGTGCCCAAAAAATAGCTGTTAAAAAAAGTCCTCTGACAGAGCCAAACAGTAATGTCCCAACTGGTTTTTTTTGGGGGGTGTTATCCGACCTGCTGCCTCTGAGTGCAGCTCTGAGCATCCCCATGGGCCACAGAGTCCACACGGCTGGACCTCAGAGGCACCAGGAACTGGGGAAGGACAGCTGAAACCTTCCTCTGCAAGGGCAGGGGTGTCCCCAGTGAAGTTCTGCTACTCAAAGGTTGATGAGAGAAGGTGGAAGAGGGGCTGGAGAGGTGATCCAAACCCTGGAGATGAAGCTGTGTCAGGTTGCTCTTACAGCTGGGCAGAAATAAAACCCTGTTTGATGAGCAAGGCTGTTTGATTGAAGCCAGAAGTCTGCACATGAAAGGATGGGTTGTGAGGAATCTCAGAACTCTAAAAAGGCAAGAAAAAAACTGTCTAATGTGCCAAAAGGGAGAATGTGGCAAGTACATAGAGACCTTTTCTTCTAAGAAAAATTAATTAAAAGATATTGAAATGCTGCATCTTGATGGACCTGATAGCATCTCTCCCTACCCAATCTTTCATTTCAGTCTGCAGAAATCATCAGAACAACCCTCTGATTCTCACATATCCATGGGACAGTGCAAGCCTATTCCCCTGCAGAACTACAAAGAAGCTCATCTTGGCATCTTCCTTTCAGCTCCAGCCCTTTATTGGCTCCCTCTCCAGTCCTGGAACACACCAGCCCTGGAGCCTCTGACCTTGCTTGGTGATGCCTTTTTAATCCCAATATTTTACCCAAGGCCACCTTCAAACTGAACCACGGGGGGGGGTTGGGTTTTTTTTTTTTTTTTTTATTGAAAAAAAGGTGCTTTCTGCCTTGCTCTGCAGAGCTGCCCTTTGGTTTTCAAGCTCTTGAACGCAGTTGTGTTGGGGCTCCCTGAGCTGGGCCAAGGTGTGGAAATGATTTAATTGTCAGAGCAAGCACAGGCTCGTTGTCTGGCAGGGGGCCAGCACGGGTTTCAGCGCATTCAGCAGGCCTGCAGGGATTGGGTTTTGCTTTTGACATTGGTCCCTTGGCTTCTGTCCTTTGGGTGGCATCCTTTGCACGGGGAGGAAGAGGGAGGCAGAGTGTGAGGAGGCCAAGATGGAGGGAGATGTCCTTTAGGCAGCAAATCCCCTGTCCCCCGTGGAAAGCCAGCGTGGGGATGGCTGGGAGGAGGTTCCCCTCCTGAGCTGGCTGCAGGGGGGTTTCATCTCAGGTGAAAGGCCACCAGTGTTCGTGTCAAGCTTTAGAAAGAGCCTCTCCCCCGTTTCTCCTCCTGCCTTATCTCCCAGCCACAGTAGCATCCCAAACTTTTCCTCACAGCCACGCAAAGCTGGAAAATACAACTCAGATTTGTGACTCAGAACACACCTATCTCTCCAAGCACAGCAGATATCACAAATAACTCTGTTTTGGGGACTGTGTGGGGCGTTTGTGTCGACCCCCTGGTAAGGAGGTACAGCCCCATATCTCACCTACTTTTTTTTTGTTATATGTTACGTATCTTATGCTGAGTATTAATTTACATGTATGATATTCATTTTATACACACAGGCGTGAATCAGCTTCATCTGGGGGGCCCCAGAGTTGTTACTGGCAGAGGATGGAGGGAGCCCTGCTGTGGTAAGTTCAGTTCCACACAGGCACAAGGGTCAGTGGTGCGTTGCAGATTTGGGGTTGCAAGAAGGACCCCAGCTTTCTGGAAACCCAGGGATAATGATGAGCCTTAAATTCACATGACTGGTGGAAAGAATAGCCCAGTGGGAACCTTTCCCCCACTAGAAGAGAACTCCACATAATTAGCCCATCTCCTATTCAGGCAAAAAATCCTATGGGAAAAGGTTGGCTTTTGGCCTGAATAAAACATGCTAAAATCCATAGTGAGAAAAATGATGGTTGGCATATAGGTGGTACGTCTGCAGTGACATCCCCGTGCAAATACTGCACTTCCTTCTGTCTTAATTAGTGCCATGTGTTAAAGAGATAAATTTTAATCTCTCTACCTTAAGCAAAAAGTCTCCTCCTGTCAGGCTCTCAGAGCCCAAGCATTTGCCTGAATGATAAAGACAATGTTTTTGCACAAATTCAGCTGTTTGAAATGCAACATTTCCAGGATGGAGCACTATTTTGGTTGAACTCTACAGCACAGAGCTAGAGGAATAGCACACATCTTGGTTGAGATTCCCACGGCTTCATGTAATTATTATTTTAGACCTGGGGGGAAGTGTTCCTCAAATAAAAATGATCAGGGATTTAGAAGCTAAATTCTGTGTCTTTTCCTTGTGGAAGTCTCATTTGTCTCCATCAGGTATCTCAAGACATATTCCAGGATTTCTATGGGATGCATGCCTAGAAAATTTCTCTGTCAAGCCATCCTCTGAGCTAGAACATGTCCTCCTGGAAGATGTCTGAGTGTTCACTCACAGCCTTCAGGTGATGGAGAATCCATCAGGTACCCAGGTACTTTACCTTCACTCAAACCCACACCCCATATTTGTAGTTTGAAGTTGTGCAGGATCCAAACCTGCTCCCAGCATGCCACCGGTCCCAGTTCTGCTGATTAAAGGAGCCCCCTTCCACCAGAGATCACATATCCCTCCCCTAAGCAGATCGAGTTGCCCCTTTACATCTTAAAGAGTGGATCCAGACTGAGCCTCTCTTGCCACCAAGCCTGGCTTCTGGAGCCAATGCAATTCTTGTCACTGCTCCTCCGAGAAGGGTTTTGCTGATGCTGTACATGGAAAATAATACAACCTTTCTTCCTCTGCTTCATATTCCCCTGCTTGTATCTACGAGGAGCGCCTTTGCTGCTGTATTTCCCAGCACCACACAGAGTTTGCATTCAGTGGGCTGTGTACAATCCCTCCTCCAGTGCCTGACACCGGCGCTGTTTGGCAGAAGACATTTGCCTGTTGTTGATGTTGGATGTGCGTTCTTCCTCGCTGGACATATGACTTTGCTGTTTGAACAAGCCCTTTTTACCAAACACCCCGAGCCAGGCAGCACAACTGCCTCATTACCAGCATGAATTGCTATTCTGACCTCTCTGGGGTCACTGGCACTTTTTTTCCCAGCAGGGATTATATATTTCCTTTCACGTCTTTGATAAAGACACTGAACAGCACTGAGAAAAAAAAAAAAATTAAAAAAATCTCATTTTGAGTCTATAAGAACGCCCACTGCATACTAATATCTCACCAATCTTTATTTTCTAAAATATCTTCTTACTGGTTTTTAGTCCACTGAATATGGGCTGCATTGATATTTTCAGTATTACTTAATCAAAATAGGACCGAAGGCGATTTACAGAAATCTGTTTCATCAGTGGTTGGCTTCTATCCACCAAGCCCTTGCAATTTCATGTAATTATTATTTTTATTTTTAAACAGGTCCTCTTGATCCTTGTTGGCAATTTCCTTTAGCTTAAGGAGTAGGATTTTTTTGAAATATCAGGTATGTTGTTGCCCAGGACTACATTTTTTCAGGCACTTACAAAATGGAATAACAATGTGATCGTCTGCATCTAGAAAGCCATCATTTTCCAGCCTCCTGCCCAACTCGTTATGGTCTACAAAAACAAGGTCTGACGTAGAAATACCCCGAGCCGATTTTCAATTATTTTTGCTCTTAAAAAAACTTATGTACAGCTTTTAGAAACCCCAGGGATGCTTCTCCAGCGGCAGCACGAGACCTTCGGCATCTGCTCCCCAGCCTCAGATCTCCTATCAGACATAAAGGATGGATCCTGTCTCTACACTCTGAGAAGGGATATTAGAGGAGCTAATCCTTCTGTTCTCTTTTTTTTTTTTTTCAGTGGTCTGCAGTGGACACTTCACCCTCGCAGGACTCCTCCCTGCCCCAAGCGAGTTGCTGTTTGCATAAGGGATCTTCAGGCATTTCAAGCTTTACCCGAACCCGTCAGTATTTATGGTATGTCAGACTGCCTTTGATGGAGATGGCCCTTCCTCCCTCCCTTTCTCTCTCCCTCCCTCCCTCCCTCTTGTCTTGCCTGAGCGGGCTGTGGCGGCGATTTTACCATCCCCATCATCTGTATCATAGCACGGACGCTCCGTAATACCCATCATCTCACACGAACATTTCCCATTCCTATCAATCTAAACGTCGGGTGCTCCAAAATCTCGGTTAACTGCCAGTATTTTTGTTGACTTTCGGAGCCTGGCTGTGGCTGCCTGGCTCTCTCTCCTCCCCGGCCAGAGGAGATGGAAGCGCTGCGGCGGCCGCAGGCTGGCAGAGCCCGGGGCTGAGCAGCGGGGGGACAAACACGGCCAGGACCGACCCCGGGGGGGTGCGGAGCGGCAGCGTGACAAGGGGGGTGTTGTGCAGAGGGGCGAACCCCGCTGTCCGAGGGGGACAGCCCCCAGGGATGGGGGGCCAGGTCGGGGAGGCCCGGGCGGTTCAGCACCAGCGGCCGCGGACAGCGCCCGGCCCCGCCGCTCCCCCACCCGCGGTCCCCGGGAGCGGGGCTGCACCCCACGCACACCCCGACCCCCCCCCTTACCCCCCATCCCCACCGTGGGGTACATCCCCCCAGCCTCCCCCCGCCCCGCCCCGGCGCCGCGGGCACTGACCGAACATCTGGATGTGGCCCTTGGTGATGGGGTTGAAGCTGCCGCAGGCCAGCAGGATAACGTGGGTCTTGGTGGTCTCGGTCATGGTGCGGCCCTGCCCGGCCCCGCCGCGGTCTGTGGCTCGGTGCGGCTGCGGGAGGGAGGAGGGAGGAGGGATGGAGCGGGGCCGGGCGGCAGCGGGGGCGGCGCCGCGGCTGCGGGAGCGGGGACGGGGCCGCCCCTCGCCACGCACGGCCCGGGGAGCGCTCCCCGCGGGGACCCGCACACGCGTGGGGGCACGTAAACGCGTGTATGTGCGTGTGCGCACCCCCGCGGGCACACATCCACCCCCCGAGGGCGCAGAGAGGGGCACCCGCCCTGGCAGAGATGCGCCGACCCTCACATCCACATGTGGGCACACATCCCACGTATGGACACACACCCACATCCCCCCTATACACACACACACGCACACAGAGGAGCACCAGTGACACGCTGGCATCCTCAGGACTGAGATGGAACAGGAGGATTAACCCGCAGAAGAGGAGGCTCGGGAGTGACCTTGTTGCTCTCCACAGCT
This sequence comes from Empidonax traillii, assembly GCF_003031625.1. NCBI lineage: Eukaryota > Metazoa > Chordata > Aves > Passeriformes > Tyrannidae > Empidonax > Empidonax traillii. The sequence goes on from NW_020955927.1 coordinate 44,578, forward strand.
CCCTGAAAGGAGGTTGCAGCCAGGTGGGGCCCGGGCTCTGCTCACAGGAAACCAGCAATAGAGCAAGAGGACATCGCCTTAAGCTGTACTAGGGGAGGTTTAGGTTGGACGTCAGGGAAAATTTCTTCACAGAAAAGTTGATTAGACATTGGAATGAGCTGCCCAGGGAGGTGGTGGAGTCATCGTCCCTGCAGGTGTTTAAGGAAAGACTGGATGTGGCAGTCAGTGCTCTGGGCTGGGTGTCGAGGTGGTGACTGGTCACAAGCTGGACTTGACGATCTCAGAGGTCTTTTCTATCCTAAACGATTCTGTGATATGCAAGACTCAGTGTTCATGAGCAGCTGTGCTCCGTGTGTTCCCCCACTCCCGCTCAGGGGATTCCAGTCCCTTTTCTGGGGTGCCAGGGGGAAACTGGCTTGGGGGGCTTCAGCTGCACCTAACACCTCCATTTCACTGTCTGAAGGAAGCCAATATAAAATAGATAAAAAGATCCCCAGGGAGATGTAGGATCTATTAACAGAGTGATCCTCTTTGGCATCAAGCTGGCTTGAAACCCACTGGTGTTTCATTAAATCCTAGAATGGTTTGGAGTTGAAGGTCACCCAGTTCCACCCACTGCCATAAACAGGAACACCTTCTGCTAGACCAAGGTGCTCCAAGCCCCGTCCAACCTGGCCCTGAACATTTCCAGAGAGAGTTTGAGAGCTCACAGCCCCCTCTGAATAGGCCTTGCAGGTTGGGGATCAGCAGGGAAGCAGGCAGAGCTGCCAGAGTTTAAACAAACCATTAAAAACCCCAAGCATACAGGTCTTTCAGTGTGGAAAGAAGAAACTATTTTACATGCATTAGCCAGAGGTTCTTACAGCCAGGGAAAAAAAACCAAACCCAAACTAAAATTACCAGGAGAATATTCTAAAGTAGGAGAAAAAAAGGTGTTAAGGGTGTAAATGTCTGTCTACAGACAAAGGTCCTCCATGGAACCTTGTTCTCTCACCAGCAGAAAACCAGGTGAGGAGTTTGCTGCTGCAAACACAAAATTATTTGGCTTCTCAGAGGTTCACTCTCAGTGTTAGTCTCAAAGCCCACAACAACAGGCAGGTGGGTGGCACAGATGAGGCAGATCAGCTGGAAGATGGGCTGGACTGGGGTGTGAGGTGTCCTAAAAACACTGGTGTCACCTTTATTTCCTGGGCTGAGCTCTGAGGAAGGCCGGGGAGGAGGAATCCATCTCTTTCCATTGGCTGCATGGGGAAAGGACAATAAATACATGTACAAACAGCACCAAGTCAGTAAAGGTACAGTACTCTACCTTCTTACTAGCTCTGTAGAGACATCTGTTGATTCAGTTGGATTATTTTTTGGGGCTGTGTTGGTTTTCTTCCTATGCTGCTTCTGTGAAATGTGTGAGGTTGCCCTTTGCAAGAAGACTCTTCCCTGAGTCCTTTTATACAGAAGAGGCTGAAGTTCAGGTGAGAAAGTTGGATTTTTTTGTTAGTCTCAACCCCACTCCCTGCTAATTTTGCCTAGGAAACTTTGCAGGAGGGCATCTTTTCCCTTCACCCTTCCACAGGTTGCACCACTCGTGCATTGGGTGCTGCTGTTGCAGGAAAGGGCACATATGGAGAAAAAACTGCCCATGGCTGAGTTCTCCCACTGCCTGGTGATCCCAAGCACAACCCATCAGGCCCACCAGCTCCTGCCACGCAGCCCAATCCCTGCCTGCTCCTTTTCACCTGGAGTTTGATCCTAAAGGCCAGTGACACGTGCAGGTCGCCTGTGCAGGTGTGGGATGAGGCACTGCCTGGCCATGCTGAGGGTGAGGTCTGGCCAGCGCTGCCTGCACCTCTACCTTGGCTTTCCTGCTGCTGCCGCCGCCGCCGGATGGGTGAGTGATGTAGTAAATCAGCTGTCACTTAGCAACGGTGCCGGCTGGGGAGGCGCGGTGGGGTTTGGGGCGGGAGCGACGCCTGCAAGGCTGTGCAGTGGAGGTTATTTCACCTCTTTTCCCCCCTCAACGTTTTTTCCAACCCAGCCTTTATTTTCTTTTCCTTGCTGCTTTCCCTGATCTGTGGGTGCAGGTCCCCCAGGGGTGAAGGCAACTGCCCCAGCTGCAGGATCCAGGTGTTCCCTGCCGGCCCTCCCTGTGATTGCTGTGCAAGTGCCGGGGCACCCCAAGAGCTCCAGCCAGTTTGGGCTCCAGCCCAGCCCACGGTGGCAAGCAGCCATCTGCAGAGCTGGTACAGTGGGACGGAGAGGGGGCAGAGGGATGATTAGCTTGGGTTTATTATCTCGGGAAGAAAAGAGGAGAAACACAGAGACTTGTCTACCCCGACACAGGGAGCTCATATCAGCACTGCAAAATCCTCACCTGTAGGACTTGGGAGGTGAGGCCAGACCTCTTCAGCACACCTGAAACATCACCTGTGATTCACACCAGCGGTATTTCTGCACATGGATCTGTCTGGCTCTTCCCCACAAGCAGTGGGACTGTGCAGCTGAAGGTCGTGGATGTGTTCCCTGGGGTGAGGAATGGGGACTCCTCGGTCCTCCTGGCACTGCCTCTCACCTTGTCCACCCTCCTGGGCTCGGGAAGAAGAAGGAAAACCTTCCAGCTTAATGCTTTTTAAACTGGCAGTCTGCAAACTCTTTAAAAGAACCCAAACGTGTCAGAGAAAAGGGCTATTAGAGGGCCTTAAACAATTTGTGAACCCTCTCTGGGACATTTCAGAGCCATTTCTGTCCAGGGCTAAGAACTGGGTTCAGTTCTGCTCCCCACGTGCCAGTCATGGATCTCTAAGAAATATTTGTAATGCAACAATACACTTAAAAAACAAACAACCCCCCCAAAAAACAACAACAAAACAAAACAAAAAAAACAAACACCAAAAACCAAAGACCCTTCCTTGAGAATTAAGGAGCAAAAGATCTTGAATTAGGAAACTGCTCACTTGGTGGCCCAGCTGGAATAAAACCCCTGGTTCCCACAGAAGCTCCTGGAGACGGGTCGAGGTTGTGGACCCAACACCCCGGCTTATTCTCACAGAATTAAAAGTAAATCTATTAGATGCTTTCTGAATTATAAGGATTAAAAGGGATTTCTTTAAGAAGGGAGCCCTGTTTTATTATTTTTCTTTGTACTGAGTGATATTTGCAAGGGAGTAATGAAACCTCTACACAGTTGAAATTCCTGAAGTTTTGCGTAGGGGCTATATTTGGGGAAATGAGCTTTTATAAGTAATTGTCATTAACAATTAAAAATCTAAATAGTGTAATCTGGAATGACAACAAAAACACTTTAATCATAATAACATAATTACTGATCAGGATGAATAGAGGACAAAATTAAGATTGTTTAGGTATCTTCATACTTTTGTGTCTTCCTTCATATTCTTCAGTTACTTTTGAGTGCTAATCTCCCACATTCCCAGCGTTTAGATTGAAATAAATCACCAGACCTTCAGAGAATCTCGTGTTTCATCGTTCAGCTCTTGTGCTGCGCTCTCATCTTTCCTTGATCCCGTGTTTTCACCCTCAGCAGCAGGAAAATGGGATGTCTCAAAGACACACAAGCCAGGGTTTGGCACAGAGACAGAGGGATGTCCAGTGGCCACATCTGCACATGAAAACAAGGGGACAGTTTATGCACACAAAAGGGAGGCCTTGGACTCCCTGAGCCTCACAGGATATTCCTGGACAATTAAAGTGGCAGCATTAATGAAGAAGGATGGGAGCAGGCTCTGATGAGGTCCCCCTCTCCATTCTTGTCTTAAACGACCTTGAGGAAATCTCTTCTGTTCCTCTGACAATCTGCTAAGTGGAAGTGGTCCTTGCTTTCCTCTTAGAGCAGGCTAAATCAGCGTTTTGAGGATAAATGCACCCAAGGTCTGTGAAATGCTGAGCTTGTGTGGAGACAGAGGCCACCAAATGATGTAAAAACAGATTTGGGATTATGAGGCTTTCCCTCTGGAGACCAGAGCAGCTTCACTCCAGGGAGTTTTGGCTGCATTGCTGGCTGAGGCCTGGGGTTTATGCACTGGGTTTACAGTGTCTCTGGTCTACCCACCTCCCGTGGGGACCAAATCCTTCCAGATGCTGTGTAATTAATGAAATGGGAGGTTGCAGTTAATAACCTGTTAATGACAAAAAAAGATAATATGAGTTGACCTCTGTGAGGAATCTGCTTCTTTGAGGAGAAGACTTTTATCACAAATCTCATGGAACAAAATCTAAAGGGGAGATTGACTTGAGGCTCCCCCTTAAATTGAAGTTAACCCTCCTTGCTGTGTGCAACAAAAGGTTTGGAGTAGAATTTCATGCGAAACAGAGCAGAGCAATCAGCAGCAAGGTGAAGCCCTCAGAAATGTTGTGTAGGGGAAACTGAGGCCAAAACTGGAGGTGCAGGGACAGTGGAAGAATCCCTTTTTATTTTAAGGGATAACAGTGCAGGTGAACATTTATTTTATTTCAAGCCTTTTATTTTAAGCAACAGCATTGCTTCCCCGGGGAAATGAGCCAGAGTGCTCTTTGCAGTTTGGTGGTTACTTTATTAAAGTCAGGCTATATGTTATCTTTCTGCCTGGGAGGAAGCCCCTGGAGGTGATCCTCTCCAGCAGAAAAAGGTGGAAAAGCAACAATTTGTTTGGCCAAGGCCAAAAGGAGGGAGGGGGAGGCCCTGGAATAATCCCTGGGAGAAGAGTGATGGAGAAAACTGGGTAAGTTTGAGGTGTAAGTGCAGTTATGTGCTGCTTGGTGGGTTTTCTCAGAGATCACTGAATCATCATAGGATCCTGGAATGGTTTGGTTTGGAAGGGACTTGAAAGCTTACCCAGTCCCACCCCCTGCCATGGGCAGGGACACTTTCCACTATCCCAGTTTGCTCCAAGCCCCGTCCAACCTGGCCTTGGGCACTTCCAGGGATCCAGGGGCAGCCACAGCTTCTCTGGGCAGCCTGTGCCAGGGCCTGCCCACCCTCCCAGGGAAGAATTTTTTCTTAATATGCAATTTAGCTCTGCCCTCTGCCAGTGTGAAGCCATTCCCCCTTATCCTTGAAAATAATCTCTCTCCATCTTTCTTGTGGTACCTTTCCTTCAGCTACTGGAAGGCCACAATTAAGCGCAGAGTGCCCTAAGCTGTATCAGGAGCAGAAGGATAAGGCTCCCAGACACACAGGACAATGTGAAGGGCCTGGGGAGAGTCCTGGACAGCGCGTCCTGAGAGCTGCATTTGCGCACTGATCCAGGAGACACAACCTCAGAGTGCAAACTCAGCCTGGTTTAGCTCAGGACAGGTCCCAGGCAGGCAGGAGCAGCCCCAGTTCACCCAGTTCTGAACCAGTTTGCTCCTGCTGTGCAGCTGAGAGCCTGGAGGGAGGGAGCTGAGCTGCAGTGCCCGCCTGAGGTGCCGCACAGGATCTCACCAGAGGTTTGGCCGTGGCTTCCTGCCCAGCCCTGACTGCACTTAAACCAGGAAATCCACTCCGCAGCCTTGAGAGGCTTCTGTCTGAACACGTGGGGCCCTGAAAATCGTTTCCTTTAACAGGTTCTCGTTTCAACCTGAAAAAAAAATGCAGGGGACTTTTTTACGAAACTTGATCTTCCGTTTTGTCCTCGGGGTCACTTTCAGACTCAAATGACACCACTTGCATTAGCCAGCCTCCTCAGTGCTCATCTGATCCTAAACTGTCCTAAATTAATTTCAGCTTGCAGATTATGGAGAACAGAAGTTGGTGTGAGATAATGGCCTTATAAAAGATAAGTTTCTTTTCTTTTCTTTTCCCCTCTCATTTGTTGTATGCTTCATCAACACTGTTGACAGCTGGACTTGATGACTTTTAAAGGTCTCTTCTAACACAGATAATTCTATGAGTGAGGGAAGTCCAGGCCTACAAATGCTGTTTCAGCTGAAACCTTTCAGGTCAAGAAAGTATGAGGCCACTGCTGCCCTTGCACTGAGGGACTGAGCCAGCAGCGTGCCCAGGGAGCAAAGAAGGCAAAGAGAATCCTCGGGTGCATCAGCAGGAGCTCTGCCAGCAGGTCAGGGAGGGGATCCTGCCCCTCTGTCGGCCCTGTGAGGCACATCTGCAGTGCTGGGACCAGCTCTGGCTCCTCAGGACAGGAGGGTCACAGAGCTCCTGGAGCAGGTCCAGGGGAGGCTGTGAGGATGCTGAAGGGATGGAGCATCTCTGGGAGCAGGAAAGGCTGAGGGAGCTGGGGCTGCTCAGCCTCGGGAAGAGACACTGAGAGGGGATCTCAATGTATGTTGGTATCCAAAGGGAGGGTGTCAGAGGATGGCCCAGGTTCTGCTTGGTGAGCCCAGCAATGGGACAAGAGGCCATGGGCAGGAACTGATGCCCAGGAAGTTCCACCTGGACACGAGGAAGAACTTTGCTGTGCAGTGACCCAGCTCTGGAACAGAGACAGAGAGAGTGTGGAGACTCCTTCACTGGAGATACTCCAGAACTGTCTGGTCACAATCCTGTTCCATGTGCTCTAGGATAACCCTGCTGGGGCAGGGAGGTGGGACCAGATGAGCCACCGTGGTCCCTTCCAACCTGACTCAAATATTTTGGTGTTCTGTGACTGGGACTCCCCGCCAGTGCCGCGGGCAGCCGCCTCTCGGCGAGGCGCCCCTGGGAGGGCCGTGACGGGGATGTTTCAAAGCGCGGATCGCCGAGCGGGTGCCGGGGCGGGCCCAGGGCTGCGGGCCCCGGGATGCGCCGCGGTTGCCATGGCAACGCCGCGCCGCCCCCTCGGTTGCCATGGCAGCGGGCGGGGGACGGGTTTGCCGGTGGCGCCGCCGGAAGTGCCGGCGGGGGCGGGGTCCGGCCCGGAAGCGCGGCCGGCGCGGCGGGAGGGCCGCGGCGCCTCAGCGGGGCGGGCGAGCGGTGAGCGGAGCCTGCCGGGGCCGCGGCGGGGCCGGAGCGGCGGGGCCGGGGCTGCCCGGGGCCGCTGAGGGGCCGGAGCGGCGCGGCCGGCGCGGCGCGGGCCGTCCTGCCCGGCCGGAGCGCAGAGCGGGGACACCCCGCCCCTTCCTCCCCGCGGGCCCTGCACGGGAAGATGGCGGCGGCGGGAGGCGGCGGCGGCGGCGGCGCGGGGGCGGCGGGCCGGCCCGGGCTGTGAGAGCCGCGGCGGGACGGGCGGCGAGCGGCGGAGGATGAGCCTGCTGTGCGCGCAGTATCTCCGGTGAGTGTCTGGGCGGCGGCGGGGCGGCCCCGGGGGCGGCGGCGAGCGGCGGACGCGGAGCCCTGAGGCCTCGCGGCGGCGGCGGCGGCGGGCGCGGGGCGAGCGGGACGTGCCCGGGGCGGGCAGCGGGAGCCGCCCCCGCTCCCCGGCCCCGCGGGCGGGCGGGCTCGCTTGCCGCATGGCTCAGGGCTCCCCGGCAAGGTCACGCCGGGGCCGCGGGGAGGGCAGGGGAACCCCCCGGCTTCCCCCGCCGGGATTCTCCAGCCCCTCCCCGGGAGGAGCCGCCGCTGCGGAGCGGCCGCGCGGTTTGACCCCGGCGCTCCCAGCCCTGGGAGCGCTGTGGGAGCAGCAGGAGCCGTGCCTGAGCCCTCGCCATCAGCTGCGAGCCCTCGGTCACGGCTGGCACAGCCTCTCGGGGCTGGGGACCGGCAGGGGAGGGCTGGGGAGCGGAGCGCGTCCGGCGGGGCTGTGCTTGGGACGGAACCGTGCCCAGGCCCCCGAAGCGAGAGCACCGGGCACCTCACGTTGGCACCAGCAGGACTTTGATAGGCTTTGGCGTGGACTCACCTTTTGGGTGCACTCGTACCCAAATGCTCTTCCTCGGGTGGTTTTGGAAAGCGGCGTCGTGAGTTGCAAATGGCTTTTCGGCAGCGGTAAAATAGCAAATATCCAAGTTGTTGGTGGTGTGTCAGCCCTGACCCTTCCGGAACACCTCATGGAAAAGGAGTAGGAACGCCAAAAGGGCGTGCACGCTCCTTCTGAACAGTTCAGGGCCTAGGGAGGGTTTAGAAGGAGTAAATTCAAAGAGGTTTTTAACATTTTGAAAGCGCTTTCTATCCAGACTTCTGAAACACTTAAGGTATTTCTCCTTGCTGGTTCCCCAGATCCTTCCCTTCCTCCTCATCTTGTCTTGTATCTCTGCCTCCTTCAGCTAGTCCAGATCCTGCCTCAAGTGTATCTTTTCAAAAAAGAGGGAAAAAGGCAATATTTTTCTCTGATAATAAGTTTATGAGCTTTTTTCTGTTTCAGGTGAGTACACCTCTGCTGTCTCAAAAGTATCTTCATTCTCTCTTTCTCCTTAAATTACAGGAAAAGCTCTTAAATGCCTTATTATTAGTAATCCTCTAGCAGTATAAGACTTGCCTCTATATTGTACTGTGTGTCTTAGTAATACTGTAACGTCTATCTGCCCATGTCTGTGAGTCTCTGGCTGCTTTGAGTTATGGCAGGGCTGTGCCTCTGAATTCACACATGTCCCTGCCACCTCCCTGCACCCCCAGACTCTTCCTTAGTGTTCTGTGTTCCACTGCCCCAAGCTGGAGATCCTCCCTACCTGCAGACAGGTGGGCAATAATCCCCCTGTTTCTCCTTGCTTTGTGCTTCCAGCACTTCAGCTTGTCCTGCTTTCTCCTTGCTGCTTTGAACCAGCAGGACTGAAGCAGGTGGCCACTGATCTGTTACAATCAGTGACTCTTGCTCTTGTCACCAAGAGTCTTATCTCCTCCTAAAAAACCAGGACACTTCCCCTCCCAAACTTTCCAAGCACCTTCTAGTCCATCATCCTCACCTTCTGCCTATAAAGGCCTTTTGGGCTCGTTCCTCTCTGTAGAAGGTAAGCATGGGGAAGGGTGTCCTTAAAAGCTGCTTTTTGTACCCACAGAGGGCAGATTTAAATGGTTTGATTTGCATAGGGCAGAAGTGGAGCTGCAGATTTGCTGCAGCCCAGGCTCATAAAGGGAACTGGGAAGGGAGCCTCAGAGCCAGTTCTGGTAGTCCTTTGCACCCTCTTTTTTCGTCTGGCATGACAAGCTGGATCCGGGTGCAGTGAGGAAGGAATACACAGGCAAGAGTACAAGGATGGGACAGGGCAGTTTAACGAAACACTGTGCCAAACTGAGACGTGGAGCAATTAGTCTCATGTGTGTCATTATCATCTTAAAACTGAGGAGGGACAGAAGACTTTTTATGAGAAACCTTTCTCCATGTATTTGAGGTTTGGGCAGGAAGGAGCTGGATTTCTGAGGTGAACATGTAATGGTTGAATAACTAGTGAAATAATGACTCTGCAAGAATCGAGCTGCTGAAAAAATGAGCGGGGAAGAAGGGACTTTTAGCTGGGCTGCCTTAACTCCTCCGCTACCAGTCTCTTGCTTCCTGTGCAGATGTGTGTGAATCAACTGTTTTAAAATGCTGTCCCTAAAGGATTTTGTCCCTTCAGTCAACGTGTGAGAACTGAGAAACACCCGAGACTCCTGCAGAAGTCTTCCAGGAGGAACAAAGAAGATCAGGCTTCATGTACTGAGTCTTTGCAAAGTTGCAGGAGAGTCTAAGTCGCCTTCCTGTGCTGTAATAAAGTGTTGGGATTTTTGCTTTCCCAGTCTTATTATCCTTTTCAAGGTGACCTGTCAAGAGTACTGGAGGGAATTCTCTCCCATCTAGTTTCCTAGATCCTTCTCTCGAGTCATTGTTCGAGTCAATGCTCAAAAGATTTGCATTGCAGCTGGTCAGGTGAGCAGGCCTTTCAGGAGGTTCTTTCAAAGACATTTTAGGGAAAAGAGGCACAGTTTGAGTTGGATGTGCTCATCACATTTGGCTAAAAATCTGTGTCCATGCCATTTGTGCTGGTTTGGGAATCTACAAGTACTCCCCATAAATCAAACTACTCTTGTGGGGCACTTGTCTTACAGTAAATGGGTCGTGTATCCTGCTAGGTGTAAAAGGAGTCACTTTTAGGCAAAATATCACCGGCAGGGTTTCTAACACAGTACCACAGGAATTTCCAAGCACATCCTTTTTATAAGGCATTACTGAACTTTAGTCTGTGTTTGTTCACTTCAGGGAAATGGTCCTCAATGCCAGTTTTATGTGTTAATGTTCAGAGTGTAGTTAACTAGGATTCAGAAGTTTAGCAGTATGAGATATGAGTGTCTCAACTGCATTTCACAGAGATGTGAGCTCAGTTCCCAGTGAAATGTGGCATTACCCTGGTAAATTGTGGCTTTTAGCACTCTGCAAACGTAGAATAAAATGTGCTTGAATTACAGGGCTTGAGCACCGCTTAGAAATCCCAGCGCTGACAAACCAGTAGGTAGTTTCCTGTAGCCTTATGATGAGGCTATAACCAACTTCATTAAAGGTTTGACTGCTTTAATAATTCAAATTGTGGGTCTCTTTTCAAAGACTCATCAGTGGCTCCACTAAGTTCTGCATCTGCTGTGTCTGTCCATGGTTGCTCCTTTGCTGTCTGCCGGTCCGTGACGCACCTCTGGCGGTGTTTAGGGGAGGAGGGTAGAGCAGAGGTGATTTAGTGTTGCAGTCTGTGTGTGTGAGCATGTCCTGGTGCTGATTCCTGGTCAGGATGTGGAGGTGATACTTGTCTGTGCTGGAAAGTCACAAATCTTCTTGAAACGTGGAATGAGTCTCAGCAAGACTGAGTCAGTTATTTAATTATCTTGAGAGAGAGGAAGGAAAAAGTTAGTAAGTGTAACCTCCTGACAGAGGACCTTGTGTCTGCAGCGTGTTTCCTGGAGCTCACAGGATCACAAGGTAGCTTGGGCTGGAGTGGACCTCAGGTCCCTGTCCAACCTCCTGCTCAAAGGGGCAGCTCTGGGATCAGACCAGATGCCCAGGGCTTGGCCCACTCGGGTCTTGAGAGCCTCCAGGGGTGGAGGCAGCTCAGCCTTTTGGGACAGCCTGTGCTCCTCTTTGGCTGTCCTCGTGGCGGAAGAGATCTTCTGTACATCCAGTCTGAACTTCTCCTATTTTAATGCCTGTAATTATGCCCACTGTCTCTTGTTCTCCTGCCACATGGAGAGCCTGGATCCATCTTCTCCATCTCCATCCCCTCCCTGTGGGCATGTGGCAGCTGTGGGTGCCCTGGAGCCTTCCCTGCCCCAGGCTGGCCAAGCCTGGCTCCCACAGCCTCTCCTCCAGTCCCAAATCCAAGTGCTCCAGCCCTGACTGCCCTGGAGGCCTCTGCTGGCCTTGCTCCAGTTGATCCACAGCTTTCTTGATTTGTCCTGATATCTGAACAAGACCAGTCAGTCTTGGAAAGTATTCCCTCCAGCTTTTTTTATGCTCTGAAATGATTAATGCTACTTTCACACAGCCTTTACTCTTGAATTTGAAACGGGGAGGAGTAGTGGGCAAATTTAAAAAGGCAAATAAGATTGATGATGGCTACTACTTACTACTGATCAACAAGCTTTTTGTGGGGACCTTTGAAGTAAAAAGAATTAAAATAAAAAAGTGTTAAGCAATTCCCCTCTGAGCTTTCTGCTGAAGGAAACACATCTTGCTGGGAGCCCCAAGACACACACCATACTCCACAGGTCTCTGGGCAGCTATTACTTGCTCCCTTCTTCCTGTCAGGGGGATTTGAATTATTAAGCATCCTGTTGCCACGCAGGGACAATTTGCTCTAAAGTCTGGGTGTGCTGTCAGAGCTCTGATACTTTCTCTTTTTCAACCCTAGATCCCTAAGGAAACAAGGCTTGTACAAATGTGCTGCTTACCACTTTTTTTTTCTTCTTTCTCAAGTGTCCTTAACAAATTCTAGCAGACTTCTACACGGAGATGTTTCAAAGTTGGTTGCTGCCATTATAACTTTATGGTGGTCAACTGGTTGAGGTGATCACATTTGGGTGGTCCAAATGAGTGTGCCTGTGGAGAGGAGCAGGCAGAGCCCAGCTGGGGTAAATCAGCACTTGCAGAGCTTCTCTTAGCAGTGGTGTGGGGTTTGAGTGTGCTCCTCTCTACAGAGTTAACAGCCAGGACTCGAGTGCCTGTGCAGTTTAGCAGCTCCTGACACAAGTTTTTCCCTCTCCCTCAGCCCTGATTTGATGCTATAGGTTTATGGCCAGGTCTAAAGGGAGCTGGATTGGGGAACCACAGCAGGTTAGAACTGCTTTTGTTTTGTTTTGTTTTGTTTTGTACCCAGGGAGCTCAGTCTGAGCTGGTTTCCTGATCCCATTCATCACCTTACCACAGGTGTGCTGACAGAAAGGGTGAGGCTGTGTGTGTGCAACAGAAATGAAGCTGTGTAAGGGCAGGGTGGGACTGCTGCTTGGAGTGATAGTGCTCCTTATCATGGAGGTGCTCACTGACCCATAACACTAATAAATAATGCCCCTTTACCTAGAATGTGGCTGTAGCTATATATAGAATTATATATACTTAAAAAAAAATAACGTAGCTAGTATCGCTGTCACAAACCATACCCCTCCCTTCAGTCTGCACTGAGAGTCTCCCCTTTTTTCCTTTGCTGCAGAACACAGTTTATTGTGGATGCTGTTACTCTGTGCTCTGCTATGAGCTTACTTGCACAACAGTGTTCCAGTGACCTAGAAGTGCAGGTTAGTGTAAGTAAAGTTACAGCTGTATTTATTTATTTATTTATTTATTTTTGATGGCAGGGATGATTCCTGTAGCAATTAATTCTTGTTCTAACCTGCATATTCCCGTGTAGTTTGATCCTTACTGGAAAGGAGAAAGTTCTGTTGTGGCAGTAAAACCAGGTGATTTTTATCTGAAGTTTTGGTAGGGGACTGAAGCTGCACGGAAGCATTTTGAGAAGGCTTCCCCCATCCCTGAACAGAAGGGTTGGGAGGTTTTTTTGCTAAAAGGATTCTTCATTTCAGTGCATAGTAAGAAGACACATTTGCTTGGTGAATTAGCTGTTTTATTTCCCACTATAAGGTATGCTGTGATATTCAGCCTCCTTGTAAAATCTATTTCTTTTGTCCTAAGAAGTCCTAACAAGTAAACCTAGCCTGTTCCATTGAGGTAATTTTTGCCTCTGAGTAAAATCTGGGCGCTGAATTGCAGCACAAACTTTTATGTCAAGCATAAAAGTGGTGGAAGAGCAGATGAGGAATGCAGCTATAATTTGTAAGGAGTATATGTGGGAGGACATTAGTTAGTGCTTTCCTTCCTTTGAGGCTTCACCTCATCTCACTGGGAAACTGCACAGCTGCTGGGGAATAAACCCACAGATTTTTTTTTCCTTAAAATCATGAGCAGAATTGCATGCACTGGTCCTGAATGTGTTATGAGGAGGTCACAGATTTCAGTGGTGTTTGATAGAACAGGGCTTTGTTTTCCTGTGCCGAGGGAGGGCTGTGGCATCTCCACTCCACCTCACTGCAGTGAGCAGAATAGAGGACAACAAACTTAATGTTTGTTGTGGAGTGACCAGAGTGACCAGTGTTGTTGTCGTGGGCCAGAGTTGCTCCCCATTTCACACAGGGTGGAGGACTGGTGGCTTTTTTTTCTCTGTGCCTCTGGAGCACTGGCGTTGTCACATTTAACAAGATGTTGCACGAAGCAGAACAGTTGTTCTGGTGTCATCACCAGCTCCCAGTCCTGCCTTTAGGCCCCGTTTCTAGACTTGTCTGGCCACTGCTGCTCCTCCCAGTTGAGTTTAGGAAGAACTGCTATTTGTAAGCTTGGGGACTTCCCAGGTGACCAAATGAAGGGGAGATGGCTCAATCAGTGTTCTGATGCTGAGTATTTCAGTTCCTCTGAATTAAATCAGCAGGTGCTTGTCTGATCAGTGTAATGCTGTAAGTTGGGGTGGAATAAGGTTTTTTGAGTAACATGAGGCCTGCTTTTTCTCTTTCTATATTTGAGGAGGACTTTTCTTGGATTATTCACACTGGCTGCTGCACTCAAGGGATTATCATAAGGAACCAGAAGGCTGAGGAGTCTCTTGGGATTTTTACAGAGCAGTGGGTGACAGACTGAATTGCACTGAGGGGACTCAAATCAGAGATACCCTTGAGGTACTTAGGAGTCCTGCTAGAGTTAATATTCTCTTCCACTCTAAGGGAAAAGAAATGACATTTTTCTGAAAAAACTTTTGATATTAAGTGCAAGAATTAAGTGCATTCCTGCTCCTAATTTGAGGTACACTTGAGCTATTAAAAGGGGATTTCAGGGTAGTTTTTCCAAACTAACCTGATAATATCTGAAAATAGAAATGCTAATCATCTGTACCTATGGAGAAAGGGAGAAAGAAGGATGGGACAAGACTTTTGGCTCTTGAAGCTGTCTGTCTTGGAGTAGTGTAAATACTTGTTGATGAGCATAGAGACTTGATGCAGCCAGATATTCCCTGGAAAAAATCTACTGGTTGGTCTGGTTTTTGTGAATGGCAGTAAAAAGAGTGTCCAAAGGGTTTAAACCACATTTTCTGATGTTAAAGAAAAACCCCAAGAGTGTATAAAACCACAAAAACTGTAGCAGCTCTTAAAACTCCAACATGTGGCTTCAGTTACTAGTAAAATAGAAAAAATATTATTTCAGTTTGAAGAAAAAGGTGAGATTTCTATCTTAGTTAATGGTTATAAATTAAATTATTAAAAGATGGGGCGTAAACTTGCAGTAAAAATCTAGAAGGTGTTTTGGTTTGTCTTACACCATCGATGGCATAAAGTTCAGCATAAATGTGACATCTCCAACTAGAAAAGAAGTGATAAACTGCCTAATAAGCATTGTCAACATTCATTTGAATTAATACGGAAGGCCTTAATTTAAGGACATGTCACAGATTTTCCACCCAGTTTAAACATACCCTGACTGTTTAACTTTGAGATTTATTTCCTTTGGAGGTAAATGGTTGAAAACACAGGGTTTGGGGCAAACCCTGCTGAAGTACTGGGCCAGAATGACTCTCTTTTCAAACTTCTTTTGGAAGTGCTGGTATACTGTGCAAAACATTAGACAATGAGATCCAGCCTTTAGTGGCTGCCAAGTGAAATTCCAGGGCTGAGTTGGCTCATGCAGCGAGTGAAGTGGTAGTCAAGGTGGTGAATCTTTAGCTGGTGTTGTCCCTTCTTGCTTAATGTGCATCCAAGATTCAGAGAATGTCCCTTTCCTGCCTTCCAGAGGTAGCAGTGGGTTGAGCAAGGCTGCTGATGTTGCTGAGGAAATTGGTGGGAGGAAGGAGCCGGAATCCAAGGTGCACCAGGATTCTTGAAGGCAGGATCTGGAAATGGTTTGGCAGAGTGGCCAGGACAGGCTGCTTTGGGGTGTGGAGGTGGCTCTGTAGGACTTCAAGCAACGAAATGTTTGTCAGAGATAACATCAGGGTAAGGGAATGGGCTGTGAAACCTTTTGAAGTCCTTTCCAGCCTTAAGATTTGATATCTAGGTGGGATGTGTTAGTCCATTGCACTGGAGCCTTTTTGCCAGCCCTTGCAGAGAGTAAAATGAGTCTAAATGAGCAGGTTTGGTCTGACCATTGAAAGAGAGAGCGCACTCTGGAAAACATCAGTAAAGATCTGCCAACCCCCAGATTTCTCTCTAGGGGATCATAAATGAGGTACTGATGTGTAGCTGGCTGAGCATCCTGTGACCTTTTCTAGACACACAACTAGAAAGGACTGTGCCTTAAGGTCCTGAGGTTCAAATTTGAAATCAGATGACTTTCATCAAACACTTAGTCCTCACAAGCAGGGTTTAACCTTGGCAGTTACAAATTTGCTCAGATGCTCGCTCCCAACCAATCCATTGGTTCCTGAAACAGGAAGGGAGGTTACTGGTTAACTGGGAGCACCTGGGAGCGCTCGGCAGGGCAGTGGTGGCTCCATCAGAGCCAGTTGGGACCTGCTGGAGCAGAGCTGCGCAGGTCAGCTGGACGTGGCCCAGGGAGCTGCACCTCTTCAGCCAGGCTGCTTTTCCTCCACACCTGTCTGTGTGTGACAGAGCTCCAAAGCCTCAGGCTGCACCTTTCCTGGAGAGGAACCGTTCTTGTAGTAGTGTGTCCATTTGCTTCCCTCCTCCCAAGATCTGAGCTGCTTGGATTGCTCATGTGTTTCTCCTTCAGCTGAACACAGACCAGAGGAACTTTCCATATTCCAGGAATACACATGTGTTCTGGTGGTGGATTTGGGTACTGTAGCTCACAGCCCATGTGGATGAGCCATTGCTGAACTGAGGAGAACCAACAGCACAGGACTGTGGGAGAGTTGTGTGCTGCTCCACCAGAAATTAAACCTAAGGTTCAGTAAGAATCCCTCTTTTCCCTTAGCTCCATGTAGGAGCTCAGTCAGGTATCTTTGTGCCACATTTTGTTAAAATACACAGTAAATATTGCTAGTTGTATTGTTTGAGGTGGTATTTTATGATCACGCCTTTCTAGTTTGTTGTAAGTTACTGTATGTGATAGAACTGCATTAAACGTGTGATGGTAGAGGATTCCACCTCTTTTTCATTTCCATATTTAATTGGGGAAAATGATTATTCAGATATTCTCTGGTTAAAAAGTATTTCTTTCAGAGCAGCATTGCTTGTGTGTTTCTGGTAGAGAATGGGGAGCAGCTAATGAGACTCCTGTAAATGATTGCCAGTGATATACTGAGTACCCATTTAATTATCATAAATGGAGGATATCATTCTCCTTGACTGGTGTTCAGCCTTCTGCTGCTCTTGTGCTTTTCACAGTGTGGTTTGCATTTAGTTTCAAGATGCAGGATTGAAAATAATTTCTAAGGTGCAGCTTAGGAGGATACTTGGATGTAACCTGAGTGTTACTTGTCAAGGCTTGTCCGAACCACCCAATGTCCTTTCAAATCCTGCAAAATCCCTTAATTATGAAAAACTGTTTCAAACTTTTTGGTTTGTCATGTTTGTGCATAGGTGTATGTTTTGTGTGATGTTGACATGACTGGGAGTTTTTAAAATGAGAGGCAGGGGGGTCTATAAAACCCACCAAAAATCACTCAGATATCCGGAGTTTATATCCTGAGCTATTAGTGGAGACTGGAGGCAGCAGGAAGCTTGTAGGGCTGAAACCAGGAGGGCTGCAGCATTTTTTAATCAGTTTTATCTGCATTGCAAATGTGGCACTAAATTGACTGTCATTGGCTTCCCTTGAGCTGGATCTAATTTGTTGGGTCTAATTTGTTTGTTTGTTTGTGTTTTTTGTTTTGTTTTGTGGTTTGTTTGTTTGTTTTTTGTTTTTTGTTTTTTTCTTCCAGAAAGTAATTCTGTTGCTTCTCCTTGCTCAATCTCAAAACCTTGTGGGAATTACCATGGGAGGTAAGGTAGTTTGGGATGCAAACCTCTTACATCCCTCTTGGCACCAGAGTCACAAGAACTGATAACCCTTCTGAATGATTCTCAAAAGTTCCATATTGTGGGTAGTGAGGGAGCAGAGCTTTGTGGATTTTGGTCTCTCTTTTTTTTTTTTTTTAAGGAAGAGAGCTGTTTATGGCTGAGTGGATTGGAAGGCAGTCGTGAAGTTTTTGTGCCCTTTTTTGTGGACCTTGAAGATTGCTTTAGTTTTGAAAAATGAGCTTGTCCAGTGGGTTGTGTAAAGATCAAGGAGATGCACACATGGATTATGTATTCAGTTTGAAATGTCTTGCCTTTCACTTATTCTCAGGTCAGCTGCAAAGCTGACATGCTGTCAGCCAGTGCAGTAAATGTATTACTTTGTGGATGGTGGTAAACAGAGTATTCCATAAAAATATTGTTTGTTGACTGTTTGCTATTAGAAACTTTTGTTTGAAAGTGTTCCTTAACATAGGAAAAGATATCCCTCTCTTGAAGCACCACACATATTAAGCATCCATTTTTTATTTATTGAGTGTCCTTTTTATGGTTATTAAATTGTCATTACTGTTATTAAATTTGGATTTTTGTATACTGAAAACACTGTCAGGGATACCTGTGGAGCTCCACTGTCAGCTCCTGGAAGGTGACCAAAGTAAAGGTGACTGAGTTTTTGTGCTTTCCTTTCTTAGGTGACACCCATTCAGAGGTTATTTTTCTCCCTGTTGGCTCTACTAAAATTCCAGATAACCAGTGGTCAAGATGGAGGGTGAAAGGACAGCATAATCAGTATTTTAAAAATCTCTTTACAAACCACTATGGAAAATACAGCTGAGGAGAGGGAGAGCAGAGACTTAGGTGGAGGCAGCGGAATGCTAAAGCCTGAGCAGGGGAGGAGACTTGTATTTCCCTTTGTGCAGATTAAACTGGAGGTGCAGCACATATAAACTTCCCTGAGGGGAGCTTTTACCTGTTGGGCACGTCATCTTAAAATCTTGAGCCAAAGGAACCGACTTCCCTGAGACTGGAGGAGGAAAATGAGTTTGAATGAAGCTGATTGGGAGGGTACTTTTACCCTTATCCAGGGAGGAGGATTGTCAGTTCTGATCAAACTTGGGCAGAGTCGTTCTTGGTGATCGCATTTTGAGGATGATTATTATGACTTGTTTCTAACAGAGCCTGGACTAGGAGAAGGGGGGAAGATGGGATTAAGAAAAATCCTATTCTGTGTCCTCATTTCTCAACATCCTTCTCAGCTGAGGTGAAAACACAAAAGGAATGGAGCGGGATTCCCTGTGGAGGGGGGTTGTGTTCAGGTGGTGATTGCCTTGCTTTAGCATCTGCTTGCAGAAGTGTTGCTTTTTTTTTTTTTTTTTTTAGTGATTGTAAAATAATTGTTTCCGTGGCTTTGATCTTCGCCTATAATCTGATTAAGCTGCAGGTCAAAGAAATCAGCTGTACCCTGACTCCAGCTGCCTGGAACAGGAGTAATAAGCTTTAAACTAGTTAGTTAGCATGTAAAATTGACAGTAAAGTGGTCCTGTTGGAGGTGTTTTTCATTGCCCTATGTGTGAGGAGGAGTTTCCTTTCCGTGTAAAAGGCACATGGAGCGTTTAACTCTGTGAAGATCTCTTGCTGCCTCAGTGAGAGCTGCCCAAAACCTGCCTGCTCCCAAAGCAGGTGATCCCAGCACTTCAGGAAAACTGCGATCATTTAAATTAGGTGGCAACTCCTGCAAGTTGGGAACATTAAGAACTTGTTCCATAAAGGTAAAGCTGTTAAAAAAGCTTTTAAACGGTTCATATCCATTGAACAAGTGAGTGGGTAGGGTCTGTACACAACTAAGTCAGTAAAATCCATATTGGATTGCAAAATCCTGATTTCACCCAGTTATCCATTCAGGAAAAGATGTGTCAGGCTGTTAACGGGAGCTGCTGTCTGGAGTCTGTTGTATTCAGGTGATGTTGAATTAGCAGGGGAAGGAAATATCAGAGATGAAGTTTATTTACAAGTTCCCTGCTGGTGGTTTTCAGGCATAACTCTCTAGGTTTGTACACAATCCTAAGATTGCTATAGGATATTTCGCTTTGAGGGGTCCCAGTTAGATACACAGTTGCTGTCAACAACACAGTCCAGAGAAGTCAGAGTTCTTTGTCTTTCAGAGCCCGATCTTTAGCAAAGTGTACCAGCTGTAAAGGATTAGTGCCCAGTGAGTCTCTAAAAACTGTAAATAAAGCTTTCTATTTTAGCAAGTGGCAGTGGGAACTCTTAGGAATTGAAGGAAAAATGCTTATTTCCCATAAAACTGTCAGCCACTTGTATCAGATAGCAAGTTTTCCTCAGTGCTGGACTCTCCAGATGTGAATGTGTCTTGGGTAACAGTGTTTGGGGGCTTCTGAGCAACCAATTTCCCCTAAATGTGCTAGAGTGGTGTTAAAAAATGTGTGTAGAATAATCAGTATCCCTGCTGTTTGTGTTTCCCACTGCCTTGCCCTGCCCTGAATCAGCACGGGGGCACTTAAATACAGACAAAGAAACAAAAAGCCCACTGAGCTGCTGTAAGTTTTTCTTGAAGTTAACTGTTCTGAGGAAAATCTACTGTAGTGGTTGCTGGGTGTGAGCCTTGTCAAATCTTGGAATCACTCAAATAGAATATCAAGTGTGTTTGACTTTCAGTACGCTAGCATAGAAAATTTACCTTCCCTACCCAAAATGAAAAGTTTCCTACATTTCCTAACCCTGATTTTCCTTCTTCTGAAAGGGAATACATTCTGGCAGTGCCCTTGATGAGCTTTGGGATAAGGCACCTCCTGCTGAGGCAGGTTAAGGCTGCAGGTGCTTTTCATTGTGGTACAATTTCTGCACTCACCTCCTGGGAAGAGGAGTGCAAGGATATAAATTCCTGCTTGGAACGAAGCTATCCTGACTGTTTCCTATGGTTTGTAGAGTCACAGAACAAGTGGTTGGATTGTGATTGCTTTCAGGAGCCCAGCTGCCTGGATTCACTGCCCATTTTAGTCCTGTAAATCCTCCATTCCTCATCAGGGGAGTTGTGTCACTGAGATTTGCAGGGGGAACCGGTGCAGCTGCCAGGGGAAAACCGGGTGGAGTTTTTCCCCTCCAGGCACGGTGGGAAGCAGAGTGTTGTGTTCAGAGCTGGTTTTATGAGGGCTGGGGTTTTCCAGGTTTTTTTTTTTGTAGAACTAGTGCTGCTGTAAGTCACGGCTGGCTCGTGCTCACTGCGAAAATGAGAGAGGTGTGGTGAAAGTGAGGCTTGACTTTGACTTTCAGAAACAAAACATCTCCCTGTTGGAGATGCAACGTGGTGTATGCAGAACTGAACATCTGTTGTTAGTTATTAAAATACCTTAATTAGAAATGAAGAATAGATATTGGAACAGAAAGGAGCTGTTTTGGGGGCGACAGTAAAATGGATGCATTTGTTCAGTGATACCCAAGTGGAGGTCAGAGTGAGGTGGTAACAAGAGGAAAACTTGAATAGAGCAGTTAACCAGAGTATGATCTTCTCTTGTGGGATTTTAACATCAAACTAAGCAAACTTGTTCTGCTGCTGAAAAACTTCAGTTGGACTGCATGATCTTTTGATGCACCTTTCAGCCTCTCAGTGTGATGGGTAAACACTTGAAAATGTGTATGGGAGAAACATCCCAATGTTTGTGGGGTTTCCTTTCTTGTAGAGTTTGCCAGATGAAGGGGAAAAGCTTGTTTACTTTTCCTGCTTTGGAAAAACTAAATTGATCAAAAATGCTGAAAACTTGGAAATGGAAAAATGAAATGTGGTTTTCTCATCTTCCTTGGCTAAATCCAGTGGTTCATTCCAGGCTAAAAGTAGTGTTTGAGTTCCAGCAAACCAGGAGTTTATGTACTCCCAGCTTCTTAAGAAAAGTTTCCTTTGCCATCTGTGAGTACTTAAGTTTTAATATATCTAATACCTTCAGAACTTCAAAAGAAAGTCCTGACTACCGTGTTTTAAAGTTCTGGAGCTTTCCAAGTTTATGACTAAAATGAAAATTCCTTTAGGTGTCAAACTGTTTTTTCACTGAGTTGAGTGGAAGGCTTTTGTATTTGGTTTTCAAGTGTGACTGGATTTCTATTTGGTTAGGAAATGATAAAGAGTAGCTATCACAGTATATAAAGATGGTATGTCATCTAATGGGGATTTTTTTGTAATACAATTTTTTGAACTATGGTTAGTGCTTGTTTGGCTTTGGACCAACAGACTGGGGGAAACTTGACTGGAAAGACTGAACTTCTGATCCAACTGGGCAAGGAGATACTTGAGGATATTCATGAAATGGTGAAGTGTGTAAGCAAGCTGTACCACATCTCCTGGCAGGCAATGGGTTTGGACCCAGAATGAGTCATTTTAATGCAAATTCAGTACGAGGCAGTGCAAGAAAATGGGTTGTGGAAATGCTTGATGATAGAAGGACCCGTGGGCGCTGTCAGAAACCCATCACTTGTTATCAATGAATGCCAGTCTGTGCCCACTAGGAGTCTCTGAGCACCAGGAAAGGCTCCTTGGTGCAGTCTGTTCCAGGAACAGGTAATAAATCCTTTCTGCTACTGGTGCAGAACAAGCGTGGTACCCAGGCTGCCCCCTCTTAGCCTGGCTTAGGATATGTCTGTTTTAAATAAAGGTTGATTTTAGGTGGAAATGAGACACAGCATGCTAATGTTAGACCTGCTTTACTAATTCCTGTGGCCTCGAGGAAGTGTTGAAATAATTTCCATGCATTTTATTAAAAATTACAGTAATAATCCCCTCGGTGTAGCTTGTTGCAAGCTTATAAAATATAAAAGGCTTTTTGCAGAGAGATTGGTGCTAAAGGCTCTTGTTGCTTAAGCCTGTGAGTATTCTCCTCCAAAAAAGGAATTTTTAAAATAAGTCTTTTTGGTAGAAGTTCAGGCCCAGCATATTATTAGGGCTGTGCATTTACAGAGCATCTGTTGGCAGTTGCAGTGATGGTTGTATGGGTTGAAGCTCTTTTCATATGAATTTTCTAGGCAACAGTGAGGCAGAACTTTATGAAAAAAAAAAAAAAAAAGGGCTTTTGGCTTTCTCATGAGGCAGGAGCTAAAATTTTGCTTGCTTGTCTCAGTAATAACAGGTTATATCTTCCTCCAGTGCTCCCTGCTGTTAGGAGTTAAAAAAGCATTAGCATCTTACTGAAATAAATAAACTAAGAGAAGTTGTCTTGAAGATATTAAACTTGCGAAGCAGGTGATGAATGTACAGGTTTCCTTCTGGCACCAGTTAACGTATTGTTGACTTAATTAAATCTCTGGGAGTGTCCCACTGCTTCTTGGGGGATGTGCTGGAGTGGCTTTGGTGAGCTGCTATAGATGCTTCATATATTTAATAAACAGAAATTTTGTGAAGGGACTTTCTCCTAACGATGCATATCCTATTCTGATCTCTTTTTAATCCTCATGTGGATCTCAAAGCCTTCCCTGTAATTTGTGGCCATTAGGTAGAACCCAGAACAACCACATCGCGCTGGCAAGAGACAGTCTGTGCTGCTTTCTGAAGCCTCTTTAGGGATTAGGTGGTGCTTTCTCCTGGTTCCCCAAGCTGGCACCTGACTTTGATGTTAGTCACAGTGCAGCTTTCATCTAGTTTGTTTTTTGTTTTTTTTTTTTGCTGAGGCAGGTGAAGTGAGCAGTCCATGTGCCAGGAGGATTCCCCATCTGGTGTGGGAAGCTTGCACTCTGCACGTCTGGGTCACCGCTGGAGTGCAGCAAAAGCACAGGGACGTGTTCCACCCAAACCTGGCAGCCCTGTGTCAGTTCTGTCACTCAGACACATTGAGGACTCTATCCTAACATTCCTTCACTTGAGAAACTATTTGCCAGCCTCCACCAGTGCTGGGCATTTGCAGAGGATGTTCAGTGCAGGAGTTGTACGTAGTCCCCTGGAGTTGCCATTTTTTTCTGTCTGTGCTCTGTGTTTTTTGTTTTTTTTTTTTACTTGAAAACCTGATCAAAGCACGACTTTAGGGAAGCAGTTCAAGGAAGAGGTAATTGAGGAAGCCACAGTCTTTATCACTTCTCACTAAGGAAAACTCGGGCAGCACAGGGGCAGGAGGGCTCTACCAGTGTGCTGACAGGCACTGATGGGAGATTGCTTTGCTTTGACTCTGTTGGCTACTGCATTTCACGTGTGACAACTTACTAATATCAAAGTCCCAGGTACAGGTCAGTGGCAGGACACTGCTGCCATGTAAAGCTTCAAATATAAAGCAAAATGTAGCTGGTTTTTAGGTTGTGGTTTTCTGGAAAGAGGCTTAAGCAGGGAAAAGTGAGCAGTGCTGTTATGGGATGAGCTAGAAGCAATCCCAGTGTTGAGCAGCAATAGCTCAAATCCATGGGGTAAACCAGAGCACAGTGTGGGTTGTAAGCAGACCACCATTGCCTGAATGTGCTTTAGCATAATTCGATTATTTTGATCAGTCGGTTTCTAATTTATTGTTTTATTGCTTTCTTACAGGCAGGCAGAAGTCCTGAAGGCTGACATGACAGGTAATTGCCTCTGTTATACAGCTGATCTAGGCTAATATTTGGTTCCTGGTTTTGTTTTCCCTTTGTGTTCCTTACGCTTATCCTAAGTATTCTGTGGGAAGTGTGTGAGTTCATATTATTTATTTGAGGAACCTTGGTGATGGAAACGCTGATCTGAGCGTTACCACACGTGCTGTGAAAGTGCAGCCCTACACACTGCCAAGTGCTGGGAGCCCTGTGCAGTAATGGGAGGTGGAAATGGTTTACATTAAGGCATCAGCCCTGCAGTACAAGCAGTTCCCTCAATGAACCTCTGCTCAGGGGTGCTTTGCCACGTGTAGTGAATGTAGCAGCTTGGTGTGGTCCCCACAGCAATATTAAACCCACCTGGATCCACCTAACACATCGGGATGGTTTCCCTGGGGTGAGGCCCATCCCTGTGCTCCTGGTGATTTGTCAGGGCAGGGGAAATTGGACTCTGTAACTGCAGATAGCAGGGAGCAGTGTCTGCACTCACACTCCCTGAGGGAAAGCAGATGGCTAGCAGAGACTTGGAAATGGCAGGCACGCAGGAATACTTGCCCACAGTGTTCTCCTAAATAGCATGTGGCCAGGGACTGTCCTGTTTTGCATCCCTCTATGGATTTATTTTCTGCTAATTTTTTTCAGGCTGTGCTGGAAATTTTTTTAAGTTCCTGCAGTGGCAAGGAGTTCTGCAGCTTAATGACTCCTGTCTGATGGGTTTTTTAACTTGCCAGCTGCTGACTTTGCTCACACCTAGTTCTGGTATCATAGGCGACTGATCTGTTAATCAGTGATCACTCAGCCCCCAACCCATCTGTAGTTCTTGTAATTCACTGTTCTGATGAATCTCTGATAAAAGCAGGTGTTTGGTGTTGTGCATCTTACACTGAGCTCTGTTCTTTCATTTGGTAGCTGAGTGAAAAAATCAGAGTAACTCCATAAATTTGAGGGCTACAAAAACTGTTGTCTTTGGTTTGTTTTTTTCTTTCTTTGTTGCTCAGATTCGAAGCTGGGTCCAGCAGAAGTCTGGACGTCCAGACAGGCTCTACAGGACTTATATCAAAAAATGCTCGTGACCGATTTGGAATATGCTTTAGATAAAAAAGTGGAGCAGGACCTGTAAGTACCTCAGTACATTTTTGTGTGTCTGTCTCTAATCTGGGCTGATGAGACTTCCAGAAGAGTGTGGAAGGGTTTGTCTTATTCCCTTTAAAACGGCAGCTATGTGGGAATGCACTGCAGAGCCAGGGAGGAGCCTCCAGAAGGTTGGTATTTTACCTCTGGCAGTTTAGTAGCAGCCATGTCATGCACAAGTGGGTTTTGGAGAGCGCTAAGGAACATCATCAGTCTGTGGTGCTGTCAGGGAAGGGCTGAAGGCTGCAGTTTCCAGAAAGGAGAAAGTTTGCCTGGTGTAATCACCTGGAGCTTTGAGCAAGGTCTGACAGCTGCTGAAGACTCTCATTTTAAGCCCTCTGAGGAATTGCTGGGCAGAGGGAGGAATATCAGGGGAAAACTTCATGGGGTGCTCATGGCACCTTAAGAATCAGGAGAAGATCCTGCTGGGTTTCCTCCATGCCCTGAGTCCATTCCCTGTTATTTAAGATGCAGACATGAGTTGTAACAAGTTTAGTTAAGTGAAGCATGTGGTTTTTCCAGCACTGAGGGAAGTGAGGTAAGTAGACTGGCTGAGTTGCCCTGTCCATGCCTCCAGTTACTGAATGATTTTTAACCCTCATCTCTACACCCCACATCTTATTTTAGAGTAAGTTCTATGCTGCTTAAACCAGAACTATTACAAGCAAATATTAATGCTGTTATGGTGTTAGCTATATATGTTTGTATACACGTACATATTTTAGCTATTTACATAAATACCAGGATATAGATAGGAGAGGTGAGGAAAGGTGGTTATTCCAAATTTAACATTGTATCTCATCTGAATGTTCCCTGAATTTGAATGTTCTTCATCTCTAATGCTATGGAATTAAACAGCTCTTTCCTGTTGCTTATGTCATCTACATAACACGCTTCCAAAGTAAAAAGGAAAACCTTTCTCTTGTTTTCAGTTGGAATCATGCCTTTAAAAATCAGATCACAACGCTACAGGGTCAGGCGAAAAACAGAGCAAATCCAAATCGGAGCGAAGTTCAGGCCAACCTTTCTCTGTTCCTAGAGGCAGCTAGTGGCTTCTACACACAGGTGAGTGGCAGGAACTGGAGGAAAGGTGGGTGACCAAAAAAAGCCCAAGCCCAACAAACATGTTAGCTGGTGATGTCACTGGTGCTCGTAGTTCTTTTTTGTTTTTTTTTTTTTCTTTTTTTTTCTGCCGCTTCTCTGAAAATTCCCATTCAGCTTCTCATTACTGTGTATGCTTTTGTGGGCCTTTGCCTTCATTCCTTTTCATTCCCTCGATAGCAAAGGATAAGCAAAGATAATCAGTTTGTTCTTGGACTGAGTACAGAAATGAATGCAGGTGCACAGGATGTGTGTGGTGGCCTAATGTTTTTCTGTGTCCCTTCCTTTGTAACTCCTAACACTGATAATAAGCAGTTTTTTAAGAACATGTCCATACTACATACATATTTAAATTCACCTTTATTTTCTCAGTAATACCTGAGCTGGTGCCCACCACAGTTGTACACTGAAGTAGGGTGGTTGTCTCTAAGAGTATTATGTATATGTAGATATGTATTATTATATTACAACGTATGATGTCTTGCTGTTTTTTTAATCAAGACTCCCAGGCTTACAGGCCTTCAGTCTTAATTCTAACTTTTTGTTAACATTTCTTTAGAATTTCAGACTTTGGCTCTAGGAACTTTCCTTTCCCTTAAACAGAGCTATTGTTGAGTGCTCTTGGGATAAGTATTCTTACTGTACCATTTCCCAGTTTGATTCCAAACACCTGCAAGGCAACCCCAGGTGTTTTTACAGAATCCTCATGGTTACATTTTCCCCCATCAGTATTGTTTCTTGGAGAGCTGCTTGTTTGACAGCCTGTGACACGTTTGCTAAGGGCTTCCTACCATCTCCACTGCTTGTCTTGCAAAAACCTTGTTCCTCTGGCAGCGGATCAGGGAATTTTGCTCTTCTTGAGTTTGACACCACAGACTGGTTTGTTTTTTTTTTTTTTAAATCTGTTTGCTGTGATGTTAATCATCCCATTTTTAGTCTGAAGACTTGGCTCAGCCCAGCTACCCGCTCTCCAACTGAGAGGCCTGCGTAAATGACATCTCTGAAAGAGAGCATGAGTTCCCTTAATTCAGCATGTTGGAAGATGTCAAGTTTCTCTCTTTTATCCAGCTTTCATCTGTGAGATCCCTCCTCTTTGGGGATTTTTGTCTACTGTATAAAAGACAGAGCAAAAGAGGGAGGGAGGTAGAACACAAACCTCTTTCTGCAGCAAGCAAAAGCATTGCGTGGTGTGTTTAGCTGTTGACAGAGTGTGCATCTCTGTCAGCCCTGGGCTTTCTCTGTGCCTTTATCTGGAAGTGGAACCCTGCTGGTCTGTTTTATTTGGAGACTGAGCATGTTCCCAGCTGGGAGAAAGTCTGTCACTTCTTACCTGCATTTTTAACCCTATAACTCAGTAGAGCAAAGACTTTTCATCGCTCCCTTGTTACTGTTTCTTTTCAGAGTATTCGCTGGAATCCGTAAAAATAAAAATTCAAAAGCACTGGAAGGGCAGAGTTCAGGTTTTCCTTCAATCAGCTTTTGAGATATTTGATCAAATAGCTGATATCTTGTTCCTTGAAAGAGTCTCACTGTTGGCCTAGCACAAATATTTACTGACAGCCCAGCCAGTGAACTGTTCCTATTGCCTCATTCCTTACAAATTTTGGTATTGTTCGAGCTCCTCTCTAAACTTTAAGTTGGGATAGTGCTGTTTCTTATATTAGAATAAGCTGATTTGGTGGATGAGGGACATCCTTTTCTGTTATTTTCAGAGAACACTTCATCAAGGTATAAAACCCACTGTGTTCCTCTTGAGTGCCCAACTTAAAAGCAAACAAAACAAAATCATAAAACCACGAAACCCAACATGATTTGTCATCCCCATCCTTGGTGATTTAAATATCACGAGGATTGAGGTGCTTACTGGTTTGGGATGGACAACTCTTTCTTCCTGAAGAGAGGTAAAACTTCTCTTCACGGTAAATTAGCCTGCCCAGAACTGTGAAGAGAAGTAAAACTTCTCTAATTTACTGTGGAGCTCAACGATTTCCATGTGGAAAATGTAATTTAAAGTCTCCCTTGTTTACACTGTTTAGCTAATCTCTGCCTCCCAAGTGATGTTCTGTTACTTGTTTCTATGCTTTCCTGATGGCTGTCCCCAGCTCCTCCTAAAGCAGACCTGTTTTTGCAGTTACTCCAGGAATTGTGCACAGTTTTTAACGTGGACTTGCCGTGCCGCGTGAAGTCTTCCCAGCTGGGAATCATTAGCAATAAACAGACGCACACCAGCGCCATCGTGAAGCCACAATCCAGCTCCTGCTCCTACATCTGCCAGCACTGCCTTGTTCACCTTGGAGATATTGGTGAGTTGAAGGGAAGAAGAAATGGGGTGTTGAGTTCTACCCTGGATTCAGCTCTCCCGAGAGGGATCTTCACACACCGTGGCCAATGCTCCAAATCAGTAGCCAATTGCTGATTGCGCCTTTGGTGGTTGCTGGAGGGTGAAAGAGCTGGAAAGGAATGCTGTTAAGAGTTTTTCTGATGTGTATTACACGTTAACACGTGGCCACAGTTAACCACTGGCTTTCTAGTGTCCTGCTAGAATCTGTCTGGTAGCGTTCCAGTCACGTTCTACCTGGTAGGCACAGGGAAATGTTGAAAGCACTGTTACAAAAGCTTGTTGCAGTGGGCTAGCACGCTTCTCCCTTGCAGAACATCAACATCTTAGGTACAAGGGCAACAGTTGGAAATCCAACCTCTCATAAACCTGGTTTCTTCTTTAACGTTAAAGTACGACAGGTTTATTTCTTTCTTGATTTGGGTAGAACTGCATGGTAGAAAGTTCTCTTTTCTTGTATTGGAACAATGTAAAAGTAGATCTAGTTGGCAGTTGTGTAAATGGGGATAGAAAAACCATCTGTAGCTCTCTGGCTGTGGTGCTGTCACACCTCTGTATTTATGAACTGCTAAGCTGTAACACTAAATCCGAGGCAAAGCAACCACCTCAAAATTCAACCTGTCGAATCCTGGTGCTGTTTGGTGTCACTGTATGTTCCTCTGACGTTTATTTCTAAAATAACAGTAAAATGTTCTTCAGGTAAACTGGGTTATAGCAGAGTAAGTGCAGGAGAGTTTGATTTTGTGCCTCAACCTGTGTTTTTGTGCTGTTTTCTTAGCTCGCTATAGGAATCAGACCAGCCAGGCAGAGTCTTACTATAGACATGCAGCTCAGCTTGTCCCTTCTAATGGTGAGTCTGGGATACCTTTTCAGTTCATAATTCCAAAGAAGGATTTGGGGTGTAGCTTTTCCTGTGTGGAAACCTGGACTTTTATATAAATCTCCTTTGCCAAATTCACCAAGCAACCGTGCAACAAAGCCTGACCCATCAGTAAATCATTTAGGTAACGGTTATTTGCATGATCTGTGTCACCTGTCTCCTTTTTGTGAAATCATTTTTGAGCCAGGCTGATGAAACCAGTAATTCAGTTTTTTTAGTGTTGTAACTGCAAAATTCTCTGTGTTCTAACTGTGGAAATCTTTTATTGTCTAGGCAACAAAATGTAAACTGTTGACAGTTAGATTTGCCTCATGAAGTAAAACTGGGCAAGATTTTGTCCTAACAGGTGGAGATCAATAAATAAGTGTCGAAAGCTTGGTTTTAACAGTATTTTCTTATTTAGACAAAAACCCCAAACAAACAAACTCAAATCACAGAAACGAACAAAACCAACCAGAAACCCCTACGACCAATCCTTCTCCCTCCAAAAAACCCCCAAACAAACCAGGAAAACCAAACAGCTACTGCACCACAAATTTAGAAGTTTTTTCATTTAAGTGGTACAGATACCAGGCTGCAATAAAAGGGTCAGCAGGTGGATCTCAGCCTTGTCTCTTGAAGAAGTGAGGACGTGGTGCTCCCTTTTCAAGTGGCCACACTCACTCTGACATCGAGCCTGCTTCACTCTGTGGTGACTTGTTGGACAATTTGTCTCTTTCTCCCTTAGGTCAGCCTTATAATCAGTTGGCTATCCTAGCTTCCTCCAAAGGAGACCACTTGACCACAATTTTCTACTACTGCAGAAGCATTGCTGTGAAGTTTCCTTTCCCAGCTGCCTCCACTAACCTACAAAAAGCACTTTCTAAAGCACTGGAAAGGTGAGACTTAAGGATCAATTCTTTCGACTCAGATAAGATGGAAGAGACCTTTTCCAGCTGTACCTCCCTTGCCAGAAGTTACTCATTTTTGGTAGTAGAAACAGAAGTTCTCCATCCCCTGTCCAGGCAGAGCATCCTCACACAAGTGTAGAACAAAGAACAGTTTGTGATGCCCCTGGCAGCGATTAGTGAATGCAGGAAATAAGAACACTGTGCCAACACGACAGAGTAGCTTTTCCTGGACTTTCCTGCTTTCTTTTGAAATAATTCTATAATGTTATGTGCAGCTGTGTGTGATTCCAAAGACTGAAGTTGGGTGTTTCTGTTCTAAACGTAGTCGTGATGAGGTGAAGACTCGATGGAGCGTGTCTGACTTCATCAAGGCATTTATTAAATTCCATGGCCATGTGTACCTGAGTAAGAGCCTGGAGAAGCTGAGCCCTCTTCGAGAAAAGCTGGAAGAGCAGTTCAAGGTTAGTTCTAACGACACATTAATTAGTCTATCGAGGAGAATATTTTTAGCAGCTGAGTTCTGAAATTACAGTCCAATAATAACTCTTTTCCCATGCTAAAATGCAGGAAGCTCCAGCAGCCAGTCAGGGAAGGTTTGCATTGCAGCTACCACTGGGTAGTTCTGAGAACTTATGCCAAGAGTGGGGATTTTTCCCCATTTCCCAGAACACCTTTCCTCTGGAAACTCCATGAGTTCCAGCTCATTAGGTTGGACAATGCAGCAAAGACTGAAACAACAAGTATTTTGTAAGGTATTTGTACAGGGTAATGCATTTTCGAAGAAGGTGTTGTAGTGTCAGGTGCCTTTTGGAAACTGCTCTGCTTTAGCTTGTTAATTGGTGGAGAAGGAGCAGGGAGTGTGGATTTGTTCAGCAGAGCAGTGGCTGCTTTTCAAAATTAGGGAGAAGATGGCCTTGGCAATAGAAAAACTTACAAATGTTCTTTACAGTGTCTTTTTACATTTTTTTTTACCTTGAATTGGGCTGCTACAGTGGGTCCAAACTGTCTTTAAAATAAATTTTCAAAGCCACAGAACTAGCTGTGAATTGTATTAGCTTTGAATGTGGGCTGTTTTAAAATTAAATAACTGTGTATCTCTGTGTGTGATGTTGGCTGTTGAACGAGTACTGCTTTTTGCACAGTGCTTATGATCAATAAATAAGGGCATGTGGAACAGTCTTAGTTTTCTGGACTGAGCCAGGGTGTTAAAACAGAGCTCACTGAGCCCTGCTCTGTGCTTAGGTTACTTTTTTGTTTATATTATGCAATACAAAGCTTAATTTACTAGAGAGCAACTCTTGTGGATTCAGTGGGTTGAATGTGGATGTCAAGTTGCACGGTGAGAAATCAGCTGAACTTTGTGGCTGATTTTAACTCTGAGGAGAGCAGTTACAGGACTTGGAGTGTTCGGTCAGGCCCACCATGCTGCTGCTGGCAGCTCTGCCAGCCTGAGTTGTTTGCTGTACAGATTGTTGTGTCTGAAGATAAGCTGGTTGAGTTTTAGGAATATCTCCTTTTTTTTTTGTTTTTTTCCCCAAAAAAGCATTAAAGTTTCTTTTCCTGTCCTGAGAAAGGTGACTTTCCAGCATAGTTACAGAAAGGCATTTGTAAATAGCTCATGCTATTTTAGTCCACCAAGGCATTCCATGACCCATGAAGTCAGATGTGGAATTAGTTTTTAATACATAACCACCCAGTAGTTAAATTTTCCTGGGGTGCGGTTTTTGGTTTTTTTTTAATGTCCCCTTTTCTGTGCTGTTTCTTTGAAAGGCTGATAAATTCAGTGCCATCACTGCACGTTCAAGTTGCACTTGCTCTGAAATAGAACCATAACCAAGGGGAGGTTGATTTGTTGAGCATCTGAGCTGGTGTGCAGGCAAAATCCTTGAGCTTCAGCAGTGGGCACCTTCCCAAGTCCTGCTGGGAAGCCCAGCGCTGTGCTAGTAGGGATGACCTGAAAATAAAACCCAGAATGCCTGTTGCCTTAAGGCAGAAGCCTTAGTCAAGCAGTGAAGCAACAACTACTTATCCTTTCAAGTGTGTGTGTGTGTGCTTTGCCATCTAAAAATACATCCCCCCTGTGCCTTTGTTGCAGAGGTTGTTGTTCCAGAAGGCCTTCAATTCTCAGCAGTTGGTCCATATTACTGTTATCAACCTGTTCCAACTGCATCACCTGCGAGACTTCAGCAACGAAACGGAGCAGCACAGCTACAGCCAGGATGAGCAGCTCTGCTGGACACAGCTCCTGGCTCTCTTCAGTGAGTGTGCAGCCTGATTGATTTTTGTAGTTCCCTTTGGTTTTTTTGCATGGAATCCATTAGTAATTTCCTGTCAGTAGCCAGCTTAATGGTTGTGTGAGGTAAGTGCTGAGAATAGACATTAGGGGAGAAAGTTTAGAGAGAAGATGGTTGCACAGGGTCATTTATGTCAGCAGTGCTGACTAACACTGGATTTGAGAGCCCTGGGCTTACTGTGTTTGAAGTTTTACAGAACTCTGCATTGTTTTCCTGGTTCTGAAAGAGCATTTTAACTTGGGTGCAAAGTTGGATCCAGGTTGGCAGTGGGTACCACTCCTGGGGGTGCAATGGAGATGGTCCTGATTCCACAGGGCTGAAGTAGAAGCTGAGTCAGCTGAGACCTCAACTGCTTCTATGCCTGTGATATTACTGACTGGGAGATAAGTGGGAGTGCTGAGCATTTTAAACTCTAAGAAAATAAGCATTATGTGGCTAATCTGATCCACTCCATGATCAGCTTGGCCTTGTTTGTCAACACTTAAATTTCTGAAGAGCTGGATTTCTTCAGATTCCAGCCTGGAGTTGATTCTGAGAACACCATGGTCACACAGGTGTGGTCACTGTTCTCAGCTCTTGTGCCCTAAGGGGTCTGGGCTGGGTGACTGCCTGCAGAGATGGCTCCAGTGTGTTTGTGTGCCTGCTGACTTGGGAAAAGCAGATTAAATGCAGGTAGATAGTTGAGTTGGTAATTTCTAATAAATAGCTGAGTGAATATTTTTGCACTGGGCTCGTCTCACCCTATTTTTTAAAGTTACCAAAGAGATTAGCCCATGATGCTTAAAGGGAAAAAAAAAACACCACGGTTCTGTTTTATGGTAGAAAAATATTGAAAAAAAAAAAATCTTCTGGTCTGTTGGTGGATTGTTTAAGATAAAGTAACTGGGCTGTTTTGTTCTAAATAACTAGTCTTAAAAACAGGGGGATGTGTTCGATTAAATTATGTTCAACTTCAACGCGTCATTCCCACACTGTGGAATTGGTTTGTCCTGTTTTTATCCCTTACTCTGTTTCCAGTGTCCTTTCTTGGAGTTCTGTGCAAGTGTCCTTTACAAAACGACTACCAGGAGGACTCTGGGGCTGCATATCCTCTTCCAGCTGTGAAGGTTTCCATGGACTGGCTGAAACTTCGGCCTAGTGTTTTCCAGGAGGCAGTGGTTGATGAAAGACGGTAGTGAGTGTTAATCTTTCTTTTGATACCTTTCATTGTGTGAATTCATAATTACTGGCGATCCACAGATTAGTCATGGGAAGAGGGATCGTGTGACTCATTATTACGGACATGGAAATGATAGAAAGTGTATGTGCTAAAGAGTTCATAAAGCAAAATGTGAGACTTGTGGTTAAATGAGCAAATTCAGTGTTTTAATTTGCTTCAGGTTTGTGTAGAACTTTTTTTTTTTTTTAAATCAGCAGGGTCTAGTTTATAATATCTGACTTCAGCATAACTGCTGAGTGTTCCCTTAGTCTAATCTATTGTAATGGTTTCTCAGATTACTGAGGGAGGTGGCAGGAGAATACTTGCTTTAATTTCATGCACTAAGCCATTTCTTGGGCAGTGCTGGAATCCAGTTTTTCTGGTTCATTTACCCAGAAATTAAATTGAATTGAATAGAGAGGGTCCTTAAATGTCAGCTCGGGCATTTTTGTTCTAGACTGTTGCTCTGATTTTTCACTTCTGCCACTAATCTCATAAATTTAGGCTTAAATAGTTCCAAACATCCTGAAACAGTTCTTTGTTGCCTCCATGGTGCCCATCACTGAAGCAGAAGGATGACTGGGCTTTCAGGTGGGGTCTTTTAAAAAAACTGGAGCAAGCAGCCTGTTGGTGGCAGTTAAATGTTAACCACCTAGGCAGTGATCAGTGTGATTTGAAAATTATTTGCTCCAGGGCCTCTGGGAGGAATTTCCAGTCATGGCTTGTACTGGTGTTGCAGGGCAAGGCAGGGGACTGCCAGTTCACCTCTAGCTTAATGGTCTTCCTTACCTAGAGCTTCTTGCCTTTGTGGTAACTGCTCCAGTGTCACAGAGCACTTGGGAACTTAGATTGGCTTTTAAAAAATACTAATTTTTTCAAGAAGGTGGTCTTTTCCCTGACACTTGAGAGAAACTTTACCTTTTCTTGGCAATCAGAGGATTAATGGAAGCTGTGACTGTGTAACAGAGTTCAGTGTCATTCCCTGTTTTGCCATTTTCACTAATGGTTTGTCTGGTTTCTAATTTACAGCATATGGCCCTGGCTGATCTCTCTTCTGAACAGCTTTCAGCCTCATGAAGAAGATCTATCCAGTAATAATGGTAAGGACACTTCTGGTCTGTTCTGTGAAGAACTGGGAACCGTGCATGTTTTTCCTGATGATGGATGGGGGGGGAAAGTGCAGTTGAAGAGCAAATAAGGAAGGTAGTAGTCCTTTAGTATTAGTGCATGTGAACACTTTGCAAGTGCTGCTTTTGTGTAGTGGCCATGCTGAGGTATCTGCTCGTGGTACTGTGCTCAGTGCTGTCATGCTCTCCTTACACTATTTCCTGTCTGTTTGCTAGCAACCCCCCTTCCAGAAGAATTTGAGTTACAAGGATTCCTGGCTCTGAGGCCCTCGTTCAGGTGGGTAACAGCTGAAGGATCCTGTACTCTTGCTGATGTCATGACTTTGACAGACATGGACCTGTTCCCTGCAGTATCTTATTTATGAATGTTTACTGCTGTATGTATTGATGTAGTCTCTTCCAAACAAATGTAGTGGATGATGTAGCAAAACTGTGAAAATCTTGAGTTCACAGTAATGCTCGTGACTTTTTTTTTTTTTTGGTTTTACTCTGTAGCCTTCAGACTTATGAATGGAAGGGGAAAATTTTAAGAAGTGAGAAAAGGAATGCTTTTGCATGAAACCTGCTTGATGTGATTTTTCTTTGCTGGTTTTTACTCTGTTTTTAACTGTATTCCTGTACCTAACATCATCCACAAATGCTGACTAAAAATATTAGATATATTCACCCAACTATTATTTCTCTGATTTTGGTTATCACTCAGATGAGCTTCTGGTCTTTTGTTATTTAAAAAAACCTACCAAACCTCTTTAATGTGTAGATGGATCTTACCAGAAGAAAATTACAACTGTATATCGGACGTCTCTCTTTAACAGTCACATTTTGAGTAACTCCTGCTGAAAGTTTACAGCTTTTAATAGAGTAATGCTGGCATGTTGTATTTCTAAAGAAATACGATGCTGCAGAGGGTAATTGTGGAATTAATATTCCCTCTCCTGTGTCAACACTAGGAACTTGGATTTTTCCAAAGGCCACCAGGCAATTACAGGAGATAAAGAGGGGCAGCAACGTCGGATACGGCAGCAGCGCCTGATCTTCACAGGCAAATGGATTGCTGATAATCAGCCGAGGTAATTGGAGTACCTGCTGTATTTCCCTGCTGCCATGTGCTGAGGTAACACAGGGGCCAGAGCTCAGTGTTATTTTTCTCTCTGTTCAACGCAGCAATTACCTGTAATGTGAGTACTGGATGCTGACAGCACTGACAGCGTGTTCTGTGGGTCAGCGTGCCATTGCTTCGTGGACTGACTGTGATAAGTAATGCAGTTAATTGTACTTGCTTTTCAATTCCTCTCTTTCTCAGGTTGATTCAGTGTGAAAACGAGGTAGGAAAGCTGTTGTTTGTGACAGAAATCCCGGAGCTGTTACTGGAGGACCCTAGTGAAGCCAAAGAGAGCCTCACCTTGCAGGAGACATCCACGGCAGAGCCGCTGTGTGCCGATGGCAGCCCTGGACTCAAATCGGTTCTGTCTTCTGGCAGAAGCCTGAACAACAACTGTGATGCAGGAGAAAAGCCAATGGTCACGTTCAAAGAGAACATCAAGCCCCGGGAGCTGAACAGGGAGCAAGGGCGCATCTACCCCCCCAAAGACGTAGCGAGGGAAAGGAGGGACTTTAGCAAAGGGATAGTGGCCACTAAGAATGATGGGAAGAAGGATAACAACAAAAGGAAGAATGAGCCCAAGAAATGCGGCTTGGATAAGATGCAGGAAGCAGGAAAGCAGAACGTGGCAGTTCAGGTAAGCTCGGAGGGATGCTGTGTCTGAGGAGGTACCACGAGTGTGTCGGGGAAGGCGCTGCCTGTGGAGAGTGTGGTAGAGCTGAGGTCTCACTGTGGGCACTGCTAATGCAGCTAATGTACAAAAATATAAAACTTCTGCCTCAAAGGCCAGGTATTGGTGATCTTGGGGTCTCTGCCCTTTCCCTTGATGCTGTCTCAGTTTGTTGGGGAGAAAAGGAGAGGGAGCAATGAAAGGTGGTTTTGCTATGTTAACTGTCTTAAAAAAACCTCAGACTTCTACCCATTCCACAAATCATTGAGGCCACCAAGGCTGTTCACACGGGCAGGTTGCAGTCATGCCTCACCCATGCTGTGGTCTGTTGAGAAGGAACTGGGTACTCTGCATGTTTGGTTGACTTGTGCACTTCCAACAAACTGAACACCAAATAGGATAGGAGGAGTAAGATCCTCTGTACTGTGGGTCAGGTGTCTCTGTGGAAGTAAGGAGAGCCACACTACTCTTAAATCGTAAATCTGTGCTCAGGAACCTGCTCAAAATTGTTGATTTTCGCATCAGCTGCTCTTTTATCAGCTATATTTTTTTAGGGGTATGCTTTTTGCTCTATTTCTGTGAGCATTGCATACAAAGTCAGGTAAACAGTGAATTTACTGGTCTGACTTACCACTGAGTTGTAGTAAAAAAGAGTGGAGAGTTTCAGGGCTGATCTGATCTGTACCTGCACAATCTCAGTCATTCCCCCAGTGATGACTGGGACCATTTAATGATAGTGATGGACACTCTAATATTTCCCTAGAGAAACTGTGTCAGTTCTTCATTGTTCTTGCAAGTGGAAATTATTTCCTAATGCACTTTATCTCCCTTGCCTCTGTGTAAGCCCATCACTGCTGCCCAGGACAGGTCTGCAGAATACTTCTCTGCAACTGCCCTGGAGTCCTGTGTAATTGAGGTCGTGTTTTCCCTAGGCTAGACAAACCATCTCTTGCAGTCTTTCCAGCTTGTGGTGTTAGGACTCTTGGATCGTTCTTCTTGTTCTCCTCCTGATTATTTGCCGTTAAACATCAGGGATATGAAATGGAAGGTCTGAACTGGCAGCATTATTCAGTTGGTTTTGCAGAGGGTCCTATCCAGGAGGGCAAAGGGTCACTGTAAAAGGCGGCAGAAACCATGTGGGAATTGTTGGTGACTCGCTGAGTGCCATTCTGGTATCTGAAAACCAGCACAGGTGAGTTAGAATAGCAGGTTTCTTACTTGTCTTTGTCAAACGTGTCTGGGTTGTGGTTGCAGGCCTGAGCATAACCCCCAGTTTTGGTTTTTGTGCCCCTGTCTTGCAAAGTAAGGACTTGAGGCTGATAAAGCCCCACCAGATCTGAGAAATAAAGGTAGCTTTTTAGATAGGGAAAATAACTTATTTATCAGAAATTTGCTTCTCTTAATCTTAAGAGACAACAAACCCAGGAAGAACTTATTTCAAACCCAGCAGTAGCAGAATCTGCTCTGATACGGTTGGTCATCCTCCTCTTCTTCAGTAGAAATTAATGTTGACTTTTTAGTTCCATCAGCTGTATTTATGGCAGCTAATCCAAAGAAGTGCCATTTGTTTTATGTAGCTTGTGGACTTATTTTTCCAGTCCTTCCCCCCACTCTGGGAATTGGTTTTTGTACCAGTTGGTGGACTGTTAGTGCTCTGCTTTGGCCTTCCTGGAAATACCAGGCTTTATCTCCTCCATAGTTCATTGCCTTCCCGAGCTTAGTTGCTGAAAATGCTGCAGCTCCTGCTTAGCAAAAATGTGAGGAATGTTACACAGAACAAATCAGTCCTGCTTGGCAGATAAGTGGAGAACTTGCATGCTCAGGCAGGACATGACGTAGGTTGAATCTCAACTCTCTTAAGTCACTTGGGACCACTGTGGGACTAAATGTTTGGTAGCATTGACACTTCAGAGGTGAGATCAGGTAGAAGCAAGGAAGCAACTGAAATTTGTCTGTCTTGATTAGTCATTTTAGGTAATTAGATTTATCAAGTTAACTGTAAATCAGAGAGCCCTTTGGAAGCCATGCTTTGGGAATTTGTTATAGCACCTTTGAGTTTCCGATGGACTAGAACTCCTGTTTTGAAATCCCTTGGAAAGAAGAGTGTCTTTGAACTCTCCAACATTTCTGTAAAACAATACACAGCTCTTGGTGTGGATTATAAAAACATTGGGCTTATTGTGGAGAAAAAAAGGGACAGCACAATGTAAGTAGAATTTACAGGATGTGATGGAGGGTGAAGGTGTCAGTGATGTGGCACGAGCAAGGGTTGCATTGTTTGTGGTGTTTAGCATCAACCAGAACGTGGAGTTCCCTCTGGACTTTTTCTAGTGGGACATCAGAAATTCACCCAGACCTCCCAGTTTTACAAGCACAGAAAGAACCCTACGCTCCCATAATTTCCAAATGGGGAGATTCAATTTGAAAAAGAATTTAAGAAAACATTTGAATGCATCTATCCCTTTACTGTTGTATTTTGGCAGGGAAAAAAATACCCTGTAACTCCTTTCCACTCAGCAGCACTAAATGTTGAAATAAACCCCCCAGTTCTGGTTTGTTTGGTTTGGATTTTTTTTTTTTTTAATGTGGTCCCTGATACAGCCCTTTTTTCGCTCACCTTTGAGGCTTGGTGTCAGGTCTGCTCCTGGGCCCTTTCTGTATTGCCCGGGTTCCTTGCTTGCTGTCTTTTTCCTGCCTGCTCCATCTTGCATTCCAGGCAGTTCTGCTGAGCTGAACAGAAAGGGAAAGTAGTCTTCCCCTCTGTCTTCCTCTCCAGGAAGACCCAGACTGCAGCAGACTCAGAATCAGGTAAACATTACATTACATTCTTCTCTCTGCCTTTAACTGGTGCAGCTCTTTCAACAGAACACCCAGCAGTTACACAGTAAACTGAACGAGGTTAAGCGCTTCTGCTGTTTGTCCTGTGTGCTCTGGGTCCAAATAATTTCATTAGGCTGAGAAGAATTCCCTAGGAAGAAGGTGGCAGTGTTTGTTTTTTAAGGTGCTGCAGGTAAGTGGCATGAGTTAGGCTGAAGCAGTGCCCTGGGAGAAGCGTAATAGCATCTGCACTTTTGTTATTAAACACTGCAGGTGAGCAGCGTGGTAAGTTCTCTGGATGGTTTGAGGATTATTATGTCTGCTTCCCATTCTCTTGCTAGAGAAAGAACCTGTTGCATCTTCTGAGTAGATAACCCTTAGAGTGCTTTTACGAGGCAAGGAGTGCCTGAGGACACACAGGGTAACGTGCCTGAGGTCAGTGAGGAGGGTTCCTGTGCTCCAAACCCCTCCCAGTTACTTAGGGGAAAGATGGTCCCTCAACCAATCTGAGAGTTTGTTTTTTGGCTTGATGTGATGTGGGTAATTACAGGAAAAGCGATCTAATTCCTTCATACTTTCTTTTGTGTCAGGTGAAATCCCAGACAGAGATGAGGAAGACTCCAGTGTCTGAAGCCAGGAAAACACCTGTAACTCAGACTCCAAGTCAGGCCAGCAGTTCCCAGTTCATCCCCATTCATCACCCAGGAGCCTTCCCTCCCCTCCCTAGCCGGCCAGGTAATCTGCCTTGTTCTTTTGGAGTGTGATTTATTGTTGACTGCCAAGAAAACCATGCAGTAGTGGTTGTTAGGGGCTCTGTTAATGAACGTGGATTTTCACGTTGAGAATCTTAACAAGTAGTAAAGAATGGGCAATATCAGAATTGAAACAAGATAAATAAGATTGTTTATGCTTTGGAATCGAGGTCTGTCAATGTAAGTCACCGGGACATCTTCCCTGTCCCAAAGTCAGCCCAAAGTCTGGCCTGTGAGGCACAGAGAATTAAAGCTTGCCTTCCAAACCTGGCTTTTCAATGTGAACTGCAGGGAAGGAATTGATCTTGCGGATATGAGGATTTGTTTGCTTACCATCTGTCTCTATCTAAATTAATCCAGAGACTGGTGATCCTCTGGGAGGAGGCAGTAGACTTAGTTTATTGATTGCTTCTATTTATTCCTGCAGAAGTTTAGTCCCTGAAAACGTGTTTGAAGGTGAGGGAACTTAGGGGATAATGCATCAAAAACCCCAGACTGGTGAAGAAAAAGGTAGTTTTTTGAGATGGAGGTATGGGAGGAGGGGGAACATGGTTCTCTGAGGCACTTCTCTGGCTGACTATTATCAGTGCCTGGAATATTGCAAGAAAACTCCAGAACTCCGAATCCCTGTGTGATTGATCACATCCATGTACGTGCAAAGGTGAGGAAGGACGTTACAGTGCATGTCTGCAGACTGGTGCCTCCTTTCCTCATAGTCTCAATGAACAGCATAGGGAGAAAAAAAACCCACTAAATGTTTTCTGGAGGGAGCTGTCTGCTCTGCCAAATTGCAATTAAAGGCGCATTTTCATCTCTTCCCAGGATTTCCACCTCCAACCTATGTCGTCCCCCCTCCTGTGGCTTTCTCCATGAGCACGGGGTACACCTTCCCGGGTGGCGTTTCTGTCCCAGGAACCTTCCTCCAGCCCACAGCTCACTCGCCTGCAGGAAACCAGGTGCAAGGTGGGAAACAGTCCCACATTCCTTACAGCCAGCAACGGCCCTCTGGACCAGGGCCAATGACCCAGGGACCTCAGCAAACACCACCTCCTTCCCAGCAACCCCTCTCATCTTTACCAGCTCAGGCAACAGCACAGTCCGCAAGCCAGTTACAGGTCCAAGCTCTGGCCCAGCAGCAGCAGCAGCAGCAACAACAGTCCCCCACAAAAGCTGTGCAGGGCCTGGGGAAGAGCCCACCGCACCACTCCGGATTCCAGCAGGTAAACTGGGCCTGTGCTACGTGCTGAGCTTAGTTTAAAAATAAAGGGCAGCGTTTGAGACTTGCGTTCCTGGGTTGCCTTTCAAAATCGTGGTTAAAGAGTGTTTTGATGGTGAACTTCTGGGGGGAATTTGAAAAGGAGCAGAAGTTTGGTGGTGGGTGTGACTGTGTGGCGCTGGAGCTGAGAGGAAGGTACGTACCGGAATGGGAATGTGTTTTCTGTCACGCTTTTTCTCTGTGTTTATAGGCAAGAGATGAAGGTGATATTTCTGATCAGGTACTTCTGTCCTAGGCCTTTCTGGTTTCCTTGTGTGAGTGTGGAACCTTCCCCCACACTCTTGGCTAATGGTGCACTGCCAGTTCCCTCACAGCTCTTAGATTTATACACACTTTGTGCTGGAGGAAAATCTCCCTTCTGACATGTCTGGACTCAATGGTGAGACCCTTCCAGTGTTCTGGGCAGCTCATACCTTAATAAAGGTTTACTTTATAGGTTTAAGTTAATGAGGTATTGGATTAGAGGAAGGATTATACTTGGCCGTCGGTTTAAAGCTGGACTAGGGAGTATTAGACTGGGGAGTATAAAGCTGGACTTCAGGGAGCATTTTGGTGAATAACATGGACATCACACACACATTCGGAGTTGCTGTCACACGTGAACCAGGCTGACAGTTTGGCATTCAGGTAACATTAACTGTTCCTCCCTGCTGGTGAAATCCTGTGTCTCTGCCTCAGTACCCGCAGACAGACTCATCGAAGCAGCTCTGGAATCCCCCCCAAGTCCAAGGCTCCCTGGGGAAGATCATGCCTGTAAAGCAGCCCTATTACCTGCAGGCCCAGGACCCTCTCAAATTATTTGAACAGTCATTGCAGCCTCCCGTGATGCAACAGCAACCTCTGGAGAAAAAAATGAAGCCTTTCCCAATGGAGCCATATAACCAGAACCCCTCAGAAGTCAAGGTGCCAGAATATTACTGGGACTCTTCCTATGGCATGGCTGAAAACAGGGTGATGGCCCAGCAGTCGAACATGGACCGCAGGGGAAAGCGGCAGGGAGTCTTCCGCTCCGAGCAGGAGGCTGTCTCCAGGATGACCTTTGAGGTAAGATCCAGGCTGGGAGTGGTGAAAACCAGTTAGGCTC
Source organism: Empidonax traillii (assembly GCF_003031625.1). Classification (NCBI taxonomy): domain Eukaryota; kingdom Metazoa; phylum Chordata; class Aves; order Passeriformes; family Tyrannidae; genus Empidonax; species Empidonax traillii. The sequence continues at coordinate 87,023 of NW_020955927.1, forward strand.
TGGAATTCCCCGTTTCAGGAATGCCCCGTGGCCCCCAAGTCAGTCAATGTGAGCTTATTTAGAAGACACCTGGGTACCGTGGGGTTACAGAAAATAGTGATGTGTTCATCCCAACTGTGTGTGGGATCAGTCTCTTGAAGGTCTGGTTTCAAGCAGGTGGAAGTCTTGCTCGGTGTGGATGTGACATCGATCTCTGCATTGTGTCTGTCAGGTTGAGAAACGTGGCAGCCGATAGTTTTGGGGAGAATTCTTGTCTAGCAGCTGATGAAAACCATAAAAGCCATCCAAATAATTGCAGTTGAATTATTACCCTTTAGATGAACTCTTAACACCCCTCTAGTGAATTGAACAGGCTGCAACAGTCAGGTTGAGGCCGGAAATCGAGGCTGGGAGCAGCAGTCTGGTGTTGGATTTTTTTGTTTGTTTGTTTTTACTGAAAATCCCACCACTGAGAGCTGAATTACTTCCTTAGCTGCTGGTTGCACTAATGGAATACTTTGCTTCTGTTCAAACAGTTGTGCTGCTTCATGTTACTGTTTCTAAAACCAGCAGTCTGTGTTATTTATTGTTGGAGTTGTCTGTGAGTGCTCTTGGTGGTGTTTATAAGGAAACTTAAACAGAGGCCTCTTTAAAACCTTTTGTCGTGGTGTGCCTCTGTAAATGCACTGAGGACTTGGAGAAGGTCAGCTGGGATCACTTGGCTCATCCTTCCAAGAGAAAAGCCAGACAATATACAGGAATCTACCCCCTACCCTGATACCAGCTTGTGGTTTTTAGATGGAAAGAGGGTCAAAGCCTTATCCTTGTTCCTAGAAGGGAAACCTTGCCAGCATAGTGCAGTATGGAGAGAAGCTGTGCCCGTGATGTTTGTGCTTTAAATATCCCTCACAAAAGCCAAGGTGTCCAGTTGGACCAGCACTTGGCAGGTTTTTTTGGCCCAGTGGTCTGGTCAGCTGTTTGCTGGTGCAGCAGCTGTCACCAGGGGAAATAAGTCTGGTGGGATTTAAACTTCACTCATAGAGGAAAGAAAAAATAATTTTACTTGAAACCTAAATTACTCACAGGTCAGCTGTAGAATAATTGTAAGATTTCATGTCCTTGAATGTGGCCACAGGTTGAGTGTGTGGATGCAGTGGGGAGCACACGCTGCACTCATTCAGACTGGCTGCCTGTCACTTTGGTGGCGTGACACAGCTCCCTGTGCACATGAGGCCACGTGCCTGGGGGTGTTTTCTGCTCAGAGTTCTCTCAGCACACTTCTGCACCTCCACCTTCTCACCTCACTCCCTGCATGCTGCCTTCTGCCTTGCTCTTGCTGTTCTGGCTCCTGTTCTGCCTTAGCCTGCCCTTGCTGTCTGTGGCTGTTCTTTCTGCCTTCTGTTGTCTCACTGTGCTCATTTCTGTCACTAGGACCCCAAGAGCTCCCCTCTGCTTCCTCCGGACCTGTTAAAGAGTCTGGCTGCCTTGGAGGAGGAGGAAGAGCTGATTTTCTCTAATCCTCCTGATCTTTACCCAGCTCTGCTGGGGCCTCTCGCCTCTCTTCCTGGACGAAGCCTCTTTGTATGTATTTGATGTAATACTGCTGCTTCTCACTCTTAACTGGCATCTCTTTCTTCTGTGAAATGATAAGAAATGTGAAATTCCTTTCTCTCCCTCATCCCTCCTGTCCAATTCCCTGCCTCACCCTTCAACTAGTTTTCATGGAGGCCCACGATATGGCTCCTGGGCCAAATCCAGGCCTGTTAATTTGCTCAGAAATCAGAATAACTGATTTTTTTTGAAAAGTAGAATCCACAGGAGAGGTGTTGATGCCTCATTTAATGCACTCCCTCTTTTGCAGTTGTATGGGCTTAGTAATAAAGGGGAAGGGTGGGGCACAGATTGAGCTGTGGGGAGTCACCAGAACAAGGGTGTAGTTACAGGACAAGAGGGGGATGGTTTCAGACTGAAAGAGAGCAGGGTTAGATGGGATATTGGGAAGGAATTCCTGGCTGTGAGGGTGGGCAGGCCCTGGCACAGGTTGCCCAGAGAAGCTGTGGCTGCCCCAACTGTCCAAGGCCAGGCTGGACGGGGCTTGGAGCAACCTGGGTTAGTGGAAGGTGTCCCTGCCCATGGCAGGGATGGGCTTTCAGGTCCGTTCCAACCCAGGCCATTCTACAATTCTGTGATTATAATCTGCATGTAATAATTCCATAGAGGCAGGGGATGCTGCCCCACTAAATACAGAGGAGATTTTTTTTCCCTAAACAAGATACCTTTGGAAGAGAATAGCAAGCAACTGGCTAAATAACCAGTAACTCTTATATAAATACAGTCATTTTTGACAGACTGAGAGGCTTTTCTTTCCTACATTTTTGTATTAAATCATTCCCAGGTCACTAGCTGGAGGGTCTTACAGCTGCTGAATTTATAAATTGCCTCTGAAATTGCAGTGTGCCTTTCTAGTACAGCTACAAGCATGTTCAACAAACCCTACTAACTCAGATTAGTGGCAGTAACAAAGAATTATTCGTGACTCAAAAACCTCTGATTAAGTCTATTCCTCAGTTATTTTACCTGCCAGTAGCAAAATAGACACTCATTTCTGTCTCATTAGGCAACTTTGCTAGGAAACTAATAGCTGCTTCAGCAGCAGCTTCCTTTGAAGCTCCTCCTGTTGTGTCTGCTGACAAATGGAAGGAAAATCCTTCGCTGTGCAAGCCGTGTGGATGTGCAGAGTGGGAATTCTGTCTGCCTTTTAAAACGTGCTTTCAAAGCAATGAGCTGCCACGTTGAAAATCTTTAACAAGCTGGGAGCTGCTTGCCAAGAAGATGAGACTGTTTGTCTTAAGTTTACAGGGTAAAAGCAAAGATATTCCAGCTATTGTGAGTGAGGACCACTAGGTCAGGTTTCTGCGGTTTGAATAACAAATTTAAAAACATCTGACACGCTGAGCTGGAGCGAGTGCAGGAGGGCTTTTATTTGGAACAGGACTACAGCTCTTTATTTGGTTCACACCCAGTTTTACTTATGACTTTGTTAATACCATGGCTTTGGTGATCCTAAATTTGGTGATGTTCGTTGTCCACCAACCAAGCTTGACAATTTTTCTTTGGTTTCTGTGTCAGTGATAACTGATTCCATTTCTTCCTTAAGTACACTTGTTTCAGAGACATTATTTTTCACTCCTTAGTCATAGTTAAAACCAAACAGAAAGCTGAGAAATATGCTGGAAATGAGAGTTGTATGAGGGGGGGCTGGCATAGATGATGGAAGAGGTCATGTCCCATAATATCTTTACATGGAACCCCAGGGGAGTTTTGGGAACCTCTTTTAAATGCTTGGCTTGCATTTTTTTTTCTTCCTCTCTACAGTAATTTATAATGGAAATGAGAGAGTGCTAAATGACACTTGGAGTCTTAAACCTAATTAAAAAATCACAGCACTTGGCAGCTCTCGCTGTCTAAGAACGTCTGTACAGCAGGGCTGCTCTCAAAACTGAAAAATACTCTATCAGTAGCCACATACGAGAGTCTATAATCATGTCTGAAGGAGCCCTCTGATCACTGGGAAGAATCCTGTCCTATTTGTGCAAGTTTTCACACAACCATAAGGGATTTTGGGCAGGAATCTTCCCTCCAGATGTATCAGACAGAGTATTAGACTTCGGATTTGAAAAGCTGTTCCGGCAGTGGGGTTTGCCCCAGACCCTCAGTTGCCTTGTTTGTTGATTTTTAGGTATTAATTGCAATTATTAGAAAAACTGCTGATTCTCTGCACTTGTTAGTTTGCTTCCCCTGTCTTCCAGGGTGCTGGAGCCAAAGTGCATGGAAGGTTTTAAATGTGACCAAACCCACTTTGGCAGTTTCTGACAACAGACTTTGCTCCTGCTCAGTACACTGATGACTAACTGCTCTCTTCCCCTTTTTGATTTCTGAAGAAGTCCCTGCTGGAAAAACCATCAGAATTGATGTCTCAGTCATCGTCTTTCCTGTCCCTCAGTGGCTTTTCTCTTAATCAGGTAAGTGAGAATCAGTCTGCTGCCATTTGCTGTTTGACCCTGTGGTCAAACCAGTGGAAAACCTGAAAGAAATCCTTATGGAGGCCTAATTTCAGTCTGTATCAACCCTAATCTCTGCCTTTGTCAGTTGTCTTCCCAAATTCATTAGCTCTAACTGTGCAGATGTACTGTTGAATCTTGCTGAGTTCATGAGCCCCTTGCTCTTAGTAGAATCATGGAATAGACTGAAAAGAACTGAAAACTCTGTTGTTTTTATTTCTTGAGCAGTGAATTACCTGTTTTCTTCCAGAGAATGGAGCGGGGATCTCAATACAATTTTTCTGAGTACTGGGAATTTAATGATTTTGTGAAGGCTTTGCAGTCCAGCCAGGAAAAATCAGTCCTGATTCAGAGTGTGATGGACTTAATGTGATGGATTAAATAAAATAGAGAAGATGGGGCTGTGCAGCGAAAAAGGAGTTAGGAAATATTTTGATCTGGAATTGTTTCCTTCACACAGTCTCAGTGTTTGAAATAAACCCAACACCTAAACATTCTGTTTGTTTTCTTTTTTTTTTTTTTTTTTCAGGAAAGATACCCAAACAACAGCATGTTCAATGAGGTGTATGGGAAAAACATGAATACCAGCACAAAAACAGAAGTCACCCCCTCAGTTGCCCACCAGGAGACTTCACTCTATTCTCTCTTTGAAGGGACTCCGTGGTCTCCATCCCTTCCAGCCAGCTCAGGTAATACTGGGGTGGTGTTTCTTGCCTAGTCATTTAAGAGGATTTGAGTTAATTCTAAACCGACTGCAAGTTATATGTAACTGGAAATTTTAAAAACCCAACAAAACCCCAAACCTGCTTGACAAGGTCTCTGAAGGTTTCTGTTTTTCTTTATATATTCTCAGAAATGTGAGGAGATTCTCTAATTAATGTCGTGTAAGAACCTGGATTTTAATTTAAGTAATTGAGCAGGATAAATGTTGTAGGAGGTGTTAAATCCTGAAATCTCTTTAACTCAGTTTCCTGACAGCCCTTTGGGAGTAGGGCTTTAACTCAGACATCCAGATACTTTCAGTGTTGCTTTTTCTGGAAAAAGCAGGAAGAACTGGATTCCATAATATAGAGATTTAAAAGGGAAAAAAATGAATGACTGAAGAATACGGAGGAAAATAAGACAAAGACTCACAGAAGTCTAAAACATTCTCAGACTTGGGAGTTTGAGCTGTAAACTTGCAAACTCCTCAAGGTCCAATCTGATTTTTTTTATTTTTAATTGGTTTGTCAAGCCTGGAGACAGATAGTTTATTAGTCTGAGAGAAGTTCTTGAAGAGACATGGGAAAAACTGGCTTTGCCCTGGCAGCTCTCGCGAGGTTTCCTGGGTTTTGTGTGCTTGTAAATTTTTCCCTCAGAACTTCAGAATTTGCATTACACTCATGTAACTGAGGGAATAAAAACTGACCTTCAGCATTGGAGCAAAGTGGGGGACGGCAAAATTTGCAGCAGAAATGAAAACTTGGGGAGGCTCCCGCTGTCTCTGCTGACTGTTTTCCTCTTGCCTTTTTTGAAATCACTAGATCATTCGACACCAGCCAGCCAGTCTCCTCACTCCTCCAACCCCAGCAGCTTGCCAAGCTCCCCTCCTACCCATAACCACAATTCTGTTCCCTTCTCCAACTTTGGACCCATTGGGACTCCGGACAACAGAGACCGGAGAGTTGCAGACCGCTGGAAAACAGATAAGCCAGGCAAGTGCCGGGGTCCAGGCTCCTGCAGAGCCATCAGACGCCATCAGCTGATGGCATTTGCTTTGCACTGGTTTTGCCATGTCCCTTTGAACTTGTATTTCTCCCGTTTTAGCCATGGGAGGGTTTGGTCTGGACTATCTCCCGGCAACGTCGTCCTCTTCGGAGAGCAGCTGGCACCAGTCCAGCGCTCCCAGTGGCACCTGGGCAGCCCAAGGCCCTCCCGCCATGGAGGACTCCTCAGCTGTGCTCATGGAGAGCCTGAAGGTAGGTTTGGCTGAAATTGTGCTAAGAAATGGGTCTGTGGGGCCTGAGGATCCAGGGACGGGCATTAGCCTGTTGCAGGTGTCAGAGTTCAGTGTCAGAAGCCGAAGGTTTTTCCTGCAGATTCACTTACGCAGGCAGCGTGGGAGGCGTCGCCAGTGCTGGAAGACGTCACGGTTTTCCAGTTCTTGCTGGTTTTGAGTGTTTTGTGGATCAAGCCCGGGCTGGCAGAACTGGAAGGAATTAAAACATTTGCTTTGACTAGTCTAAAATTAGTAATAGTTAATGTGGGATGAATGTTTATGGTAATGAGGATTCTGGGGGAGCTTAAGGTTCTTCCAGGGAGCCTCTTTTTAAAAGGCCTCCTTTGAAGCCTGGGTAACTTTCACGATAAGCCAGGTATGAGTGACAAAGAAGGAGAATATAGAACACTGCCTCTGCTTTGCCATCTGTCAGAGGGGGGCTGTCTAGTGCAGGAGTTGCTAGTGTTGACTCTTTGTTTTCAGTCCATCTGGTCGAGTTCCATGATGCACCCCGGCCCTTCGGCCCTGGAGCAGCTGCTGATGCAGCAGAAGCAGAAGCAGCAGCGTGGACAAGGCGCCATGAACCCGCCGCACTGAGACAGAGGAGGCAACCCTCGCAAACGACGGCTCCATAAACCATGGCATGTTGGGTCTGCGGGACTGGCCCACACGGTCCTGTGCAGGTGGCAGCCCTCTCTTCTGTTCCTTGCTGTCAGGAGGGCGTAAGTGCTCCACCGACCCACTGAGTGTGCACAAAACGTCTGCAGTGCAAGCAAACAACATCAGGAACTCTCCCATCCCCGGGGCCCTTTGGAGGGAGAGAGGAACTGCTGTTTGGCTCACTCAGTAACCCGATATCACCGCCTCTCACCTTCTCCATCGTGCATGTCCCCAGCCACATGGGAAGTAAAAGCTGAGAACGAAGGGCAGACAGGAGAAGCCAATGAGAACTTCTCAATCCTTATCCCCTCTTTCGGGGAGACACAATAGGAATCCATTAATGATTGCTTCGCTGACTGAGAATGTAGTTGAAATTACTCCTAAAACATCTTTATTACTATCTCAGTAGTAAGATCACACTGAATTCTTCCGTACACAGAACGTGCTTCATAGTCAGTGTGTAGCAGTGAAAGCCCCAGTTGCTGCTCTGGTCAGAGGTGGTTGGTGGCGAGGTGGGGCTCTATCTCCTGCGCTAGCGAAGGAGTTTCATGAAGGAGAGTCTGGCACTTGGCACTGCTTCACCCAGAGGCTTTGGCCAGCCCACGGGTGGGTTAGAGACTCCAGCATGAAATGCCCTCTTCTCAGTAGGTGTTTGAGCTATAATGGGTGACATGGGGCATCGCAGCACTCTGCTGAACAAGCAAGTTAACTGCTATGGGGTTTTAAATTAATGTGTGATTCCTGTACATTTTACTGTAGCATAGTGGCTAGCCCCACAAAGGGCAGGCTAGTCTGTGCATTCACAGCCTGACTCATTTTAATAGGTAGGTAGAAAGCTTTCAATGGTTTTCTTTTTGTTTTGTTTTGTTTTCGGTTTTGTTTTGTTTTTCTGTTTTTGTTTTTTTTTTTTTTCTCTCCATCCTCCCATCTTCGCTGAACGCTCGTAGTTTTCATTACCACGTGCAACATCTCGCAAGAAAATAATCAGGGGTCCAGCAGGGCTGGGTAAATCCGACAGTCAGCCTGGACAGTGTGGAGAGTCCACACCCCCAGCAAGGCACAGGTCAGCTCTTGCAGAAACCCGTCCCCCTCCCTGCCCCAGCTGCAGCCCCAAGCTTTCAGTTCCAGAAACAAATCCAAGGCACCCATGGACACACGTGTGTGAACCGCACATGGAAACGGCGTAGAGCTGTTCACAGCTGAAAAAAAGGTGCAGAAGGGAAAAGGAAAAAAAAAAACAACGTTTTATTTGCTATTTATTAGGGGGAAGGAAGACTGGAAGCTTCGTTAAAGGACAGCGTTCTCGTTAGGTTTCCCAGGGAAGTTACGGAAACAATCTCAATGTCCATTTGCTGTGTTTAGCAGTAGGGGTTTGTGTGATGATTCAGGATCTCTGGGCTGGAATTCAGACGCAGAGCAAAAGCACATGCAAGGAGCTGAAGCGAGACTGGAGTCTGGGCAGCTCCAGAGAACACGAAAAGGGAAGGCGGAGGAGACCCGACACCCCTCGGGGGTAGAAGCAGCTCCCCTCACGAGCTCCACCTTAGCAACATCCCTTGTTCTGTGTTGCATTTCGAAGCTGTGTTTCCTTTAACGAGCCCAAAAAGTGAAGTCCCCACCCGGTGGTAATACAGCCCCACCCCCTGTGTGCTTCCCTCCGGCCCTCCCGGTCCGTGTCTGAGCTGTGCACCCCCGGCAGCTGCGACATTCCAGCGTTTGATCCGTCACTGACTCTTGCACCCCAGACGAGCTAACCAGGTTGTCCATCTCCCTGCCGGCAGCGCCCGCTCCAGCCGCACCGTTCCACTTGTGCATGAGCGCCCGGCCTCGGGAATGCGTCCGGCTCCCATCCCGCCCCCCAGCACCTGGGGGAGCCAGGGAGGGGGCCCCCAACAGAAACCGGTTTGTGTCGTAAGCTTTTTTTTTTGTGTTTTTTGTCTGTCTGTGCAAGAACTGCAGCTGCTGAAATCAGCTTTGCCTTTAATTAAACCATGTTCTCTCCCTCCGGGTCTGTGTGTAGCATTTATTTCCCCTGGGACTTGGCTGCAGGCCTTTAAAAACACGTTATTTTTCTGCAGAAGGCAGAAGAAGGTTTGAAGTTGATTCTTTTAGAATTATTTTTTTTTTACTCCCCTCGTATTTGAAAGAGACCTAAATAAATCACAGTGGTTCTGGCTTGGGCTTGGTGCAGATAATTGGATTGTGGTTTTGTGCTGCCTGTGTGCAGTGTGTTTTATGTACCAAACCAAAAATCTGGGATGGGAGTAGCTTGCAAAGCTCCTCTTTAGTTGCAGACTGAACTCGGGTAGGGCATGGATCCTTCTGCCATTCAGCTGCCTGCACATCAGGATGTTGGCTGCCTTCCTACTTCCCAGTGTGTCACAGAAAACTCCAGAGATGTTCTAGGTTTGAAATGACGGGTGTTTGTTGTATCCAGGCAGCTCTTCAGAATAAGTTCCTTTAGAAATAAATACGATATTTAGGTTATTGGCTCGGTGGGGTTGTCCAGGGCCTGTGTGATAGAATCCAAAGTGGAGAAACTGCTGCCTCTGCTTTGGAGCAAAGCTCTGAGATTGCAGGCAGCGTGCTTCTAAGTTACTGTCTCTTGTGACTGATCAGAAAAAGCTTTGAGAGACAACAGTGAAAAAAAGTGTCCACTTTTATTGGTCCCTGCGAGTTTGATTTGTGAGTTGCAGCAGGGTGAGGCTGTGTGGGGTTGGCTGTCATGTTTTAAGGAAGCAAATGCTGTTCAGCCTTTTCCTGGTCTGTAGCTTCCTGGATGTCACTTCCCTTTCTGGATCTGCTGACAGGGCTGGAAATGTGGGTGGCACCGCCCCCTCGAGGGTTTTCCCAGCTCCTGGCATGTCTGTGGAAAAGCTTTATTAGGGAATAGCGAAGGTAGGACAGTGCAAGTCTCCTGACAGGAAGACAATTAGCAGCTTCTTAACAAGTACCTGTTTTAGAGGACGACACAAAAGGTAAAAGAAAATATAAAGCCTTTAATACAAGTAGCAATAATATAAGTTCATAATGAAGTTCATTTTCAGATGCAGGGATTAATATGGAAACTTCTTAAAGGCAAGTTGAATCCTTAATGTTTTTCCACGACTTTTAAGCTCTTCTGAAGTCACTTCTCTGGGTCTTCACTGCTGAATGAAGGCAGATGGGAAGATGCCAGTCTTCCCGTTGCACTGGCCTTCTAACCAGTCTTCATTCACTGGAAGAGAAAATTGACACCGTTTTTGTCACCCTAGGAATGTAGAGGAACAAAATCACCTCCTTGTGCTCCAGACAGGCCCGAGATCACCATTGTAAGGTGCTTCTGCTGATAAGCCTTTGAGCCCTGCTAGAGCCTGGTAGAGAGAGGAATGTGGAGGAGAGGGGATGAGAAGGAATTAGGAAGAGAGCAAAGCTGCAAGGTAAGAAGGGATGCCAAATGGAGGGGGGAAATCAGATCAAAATATAGACCAAGGGGCTTGGAAACTGCCTTGAGTGGAAACAAGGTGAGTGTGGAGAGTGAGGAAATGATCTGATACCTTGGGCTGTCCTCTTCAAAATGAAACTAAATTGTATTTTCACCTGTTTTCTAAGTTCACATAAAAACCCCAAAACAAACCCCCACAGCCTGTGCTACCTCGGGCTGAGTAAAGCCTGGGAGCTCTGAAAATCTTGCTGTGGGGGAACCAAATGAGGTGAGAACTACCTTTCTAATGGGAAATATTAAGCTCAGCAGCGAAGGGGAGACTAGGATTTTGGGGTGGGGGGAGTCATCAGTAAAATCATAGAGGGGGAGACTCTGATTACTTGTGTACTGCTGGCAAAGCCTGCCGGCCACCACAATTACTGACAGAGCTACAGCTAGCAAGGTGCCATGTGAGAGGAATGGGAGCAGGAGCCTTCTCCTACTGCAGGGGCTGCAGCCAAAATGAGGCATCTCCTTGGAAAAATCCACTGCTAAGAGTAAGCTTAAACACAGCTCAAGAGGAAACTCCTGCCTTAAATGTTTGGGGAAGGGGGTGGCAGAAACAGGACTGTGATGAAAATACGCTGGAGGTGTGCGTGACACGGATGTGTGGATGGGAAGCTCACACCAGAGCTGGAGCAGCTCTGCTGCTGCCACACTGCCCTTGCTCTCCACAGAGCTGGCAGGTCCCTCCCCTCCCCTGTCACAGGAGGAGCACCATTACCTTTGGATAAAACAAGGATCACATCTCCTGCCTGAAACTCCAGGTCTTCAGGTTGGGTGGCTTCATAACTGTACTGTGCTACAACTTGGGTTGGTCCCATCTCCTTCGGCGTTGCCTCCTGTGGCGACTCCTCTGGCTTGCTGTCTGGTAAAAACCCCTCTCCCTAGGGCAAGGAACAAGCTGGTAAGGACACACCCCCTTTGGCTTCTTTTTCTTTGTGCCAGGGCAGGAAAGGCAAGCTCTGCTTCTCCTCCTCCCCTACTCTTTGCTCCTCTGCTGACAGACAGACGAGCAAAGCCTGTGCTCGTGGCAAGGAAAGCTAAGGTAAGAGGGGGAAGAAAAGGTGGCTTCCACCTGCAGCTGTCCCTGACCTCCGTGAGGTCACACCAGGCTGTGAGGCAGTTGTCCTTGCTCTGGCTCCACGCTGCGTCCAGGTTCTTTGCAGTCAGAGGCACCAGCTCTTGGCTCTCGGCGGGCTTGTACCTGGTGTGCAGGGGATGCAGGTGAGGGTGGGAGCCCTGGGATCGTGGCTCTGGCTCCCTGAGATGGGCAGGGCCTCTCACCTCAGCTCCGTGTGCTGGGGCTGCAGCTCCAGCTTCCTGCAAACCAGGTCCAGGAGCTCCTCGTAGGAGAGGCCTGGCTCGACCCTCAGGGCAACCGTGTATTTGTAATGCACCTTGAGGACGTGGGGGCTGGGGACGGGTGGCTCGGCCTCCTGCGGGCAACAAATGAGTTGTCACCTTGTGTGGCTCGGCAAGGGAAGGGAGAGGGGCTGGGATGTGGAGACTGTGGTTGCCACGGTGGTGGTTGATCAGATTGTGCCACCCAAGCCGTGGTTGGGCATCGGCTGGTTGGCAGCCCCTGGAGGGAACCCAGTAATAGATGAGGCACCTGGCACCAAAGTGTGGCTTTGAGGTGACCAAATTCAAGATGTGTCCACACTCCAACCCCCTCATTCTTTTTTTTGAGTTGGGATTGTTTTGTTTTCCCATCTCTCTCCCCCAGCGTGACCTTCTGATGCGCTGACCCTGCCCAGGAGTGTGTGCGTTCCAACCAAACTCCTGTTTCTCCCTTCTCAAGTGCCTCAGGCCAACTGAGATGTTGCAACTGCACTGGGTTAACTGAGAGTCTGAAAAAGCAGCTCTAGTTGCCTGGTAAATGCAGGTTTGTGGCACCAACAGGACCTCGGGGTCTTTGTTCAAGGGATGTTACCTTTGCTGTGTCTCTTGGCTGCGTCACAGTAGCAGGAATGTGGTCTGTGGAGGAGGAAAGATGTGCCTCAGCAGGTGGAATGGGATAAGCGTTGCTGCTCTGAGCCTAAATATGTGGTCAGATCTCCTGCAGAAACACCAACCACCCCTGGGGCCAGCGGTGGTCCCTTGAATGGATCTGCATCTGCCACAATGGGCTTCATCTGTAAGATCTAGATACGACCACTGAGCAGAGGTTTGGCCTCTGTGCCTCTTCTCTTGCAGGGATGGGAGTTTAAGGGGTGGGGTATCTTTCCTGGGTGGATTTTAAAGAGAGAAAAAGCGAGCTGCTGGTTTTAGTGTCTTTGCTCTTAAGATCTCCTTAGGTCTGCCACGAAAACTGAAGGCAGTCCCTGCCCTTCACCAGGGCTGTAAAGCTAAATTTGGACCTCCAGGCAGGGTGATTTCAAGCAGGGTTGTTGAAGCCTCTTCACGAGGATCTGGTCTACATTTTGGCAGTGCTGTGACACGACTGTGCTCCTTATGGGAAGAGACAGAGCTACGCTGTTGAGTGTGGTCCACTTACTGATCTGAGAGGGCTTTTGATGGCCTAAAGGTGGTCTTTGGGGTTGCTGGGTCTATGAGCTGGTTGTTCTTAACTCTACGAGCCACAGCCACCTTCTGTGTCAGCTTTACCTCTGGACTGCCTATGAGGCTGTGCTGGGGGCAACACGGTGACCCTGGTGCCACCATCTCTGGGATGTGGCACACTGGGTCACACTTGCCAGGAATCCCCTACCCAGGGCAGCCACAGCTTCTTTAGGCCCAGCCCAGCTCAGGGCAGCAAGAAAACCATCACGAGTGCCCTGCTTGAAGGAGAAGCCTCTAAGGAGCCTTCTATTCCAGCTGGTTTCTTGCCCCATTCCTACTCCCAGGCCCTTTTTCTCATTAGTCACTGTGCTAATTAAGAGGACAGAGGGACTTGCTTTTCTCACATATTCATGGGCACTGTTTTGCTCCCTCCTCAGCACTGCAGTTGCTGTCTTTGCCTCCAGCTTTAATGTCTCCCGATCCCTGACTGCGAAGGAGGCTGGGATAAAGATGGAGGTGAGCCTTAGCCCTGGTCTGAAAGGGTCAGGATGTGGCTCATAGGACACCACCCCAAACCTGCTGCTGGGGTCCCCCATCCCCTCAGCTCCCGCTCTGACCTGGTGGCGGCCGCCGCGGCTTCTCTGGCACGGTGGAGGTGGGGGACTCGGGCATCTCCTCCTCCACAGGGGTTTCTTCCTGTGCCAGTGGAAAGAGAGTTTGGGGTCTTGAACTGTGGAGGGGTGACTTTGCCACTCTTTAACTCCCCAGCATTGCCACCTGCTACCCAGGGTGCCCCCCACGCGGTTTTGCAGCTCTCTGAGCTCACGTTAAGGTGACCACGAGCCAGAAGAACCAACCCCAGCGTCGTGAGGGGGAGGGAGTCGCAGCTGTGGGTCCTACTGGGAGGTGGGTGGTGGGTGAACCTGTGGGGGATCTGCCCTCCCCAGGACACCATCTCCTCCAGGGCCTCCTCACCTGGATATGCAGCTTGTTGTGGAGCTCCACAGGCTCAAGGAAGTTGCAGGGGACGATCCCTTTCTGCAGGGGAAGGAGAAATGTGTGGTGACTGCCAGGCAACCCCACTGCTGGAGGACACAACCAGTCGTGTCCTCGCCCTCCCCTGCATCCAGCAGAGTTCCTGGGGCTTTAATTTTAGTTTCTGCAGATTGGATGGGCTTCACTGAGCCCTGTGGCCTAAGCCAGGGAGGGCATAAGGGACCTAAATCAGAAACCCTTTTAGCTGCTCTGGGCAAGGCTTTGCCTCTGCAGAACCTCACCACATCCACCCCACTGTCTGCCCTGCTGCCAGCACACTCCTGGTACCTTTCCATTGAACATCACTGTAGCCCAGTTGTCCTTCTCTTTCTTCAGGACAAAGACAATGTTTCCTGGCAGGACCTGCAGCTCCTCAGCGGTCTCGGGGATGAACTCGTACATGACACGGTGCGGCTGCCCTTGGAGGGCCCTGGGTGTGGGAGCAGTGGACAGGTCAGGAATGCTGGCAATGCTGTTATTTTTCTTTGTAGGGAGAGTCCAGACTTCTGCCTCCTTGTTTCTACGATCCATTCCTCATCCCCCTTGAACTCTGGGTGTCAGCTGGGTGCTCAGCCACGACAGTGCAGGATGGGGTTGTGCCCGGCTGTGTGAGTTAAGCAGCATCGTCCATCCTTCATCCAACTTACCTGAGGATTTCTGGGGTCTTGGGCCTGGGTGGAGGACCAGAGGTCTGCCAACAGGAAGACAAAAAGGAAAATCAGTAGTGATCTGGAATATTTTGATTGCTTTGCAGAAATGTCCTGCAGCCTTCTACCACGCCTGCCATCACCCCAGCACCTTCCTCCTGAAGGCCTGTGAGGAATATCACCGGCTGTGATACTCCTCCTTCTAAGGAGCTGTTTTCAAATTCTTCCCCCTGCAGATTTTCAGAGGCACAACCCTGTTTTCAGCTCTGTAGTGACTGTAGTTTCATCTCGGGGAGGGTTGAGATGTCAGCCCCTGACTGCACCGAGAAGGGTGCCGTTCATCTTGCGCAACGGGGCAGCAGTGGCTGTGCCTCCCCGTGTTCTGTCCAAAAGCTCCTGTAGAAATTCTCAGACACCTTTAGAGATGGAAAGGTGCTGCCACACCATCTGGTGAATGGCACAGGAAATGCAAAGGGCTTTGGGAACAGGGAGGAGGCTGGAAAAGGGAGAGCAGAACTTAGGCAGAGGATCCCTGATGAATCCCTTCGTGGAGGGTCAGAGACAGCTCCCTGCTGAAGGCTGTCACCCCACAGCGAGGGTGGGGGCAGAGGACGTGCCACCAGGCCACCGCTTCCCCGTTCAAGGAACCAGCTTGACCTCAGCCATGGAGGTGGGTGAGCTCCCTGATGATGGAGGGAGCAGCTGATCCGTGGGGGCAGCGCCCGCCCCCTCCCTGTGCCAGTGGTTGCTGACGGTGCTGTTTGCTTCCCACCACAGGCCAGAGCCCTTGGAAGCTGAGGGGTGACATCCACCCTGACATCCTCCTGAGCTGTTCACTGATTCACAGCCTTACCTGTGGCTGGAGGGGAGCAAATCCTGAGAAACTGTCCTTGTCCACCACAGATGCCACCACCTAAAGCAAAGACAGACAGACAGACAGTGATCTGGTGCTTGTAGACCTCTGATGTCCACCCTTCTTCCTTTGCTGTTGGCCAAGCCAAGCTCTCCTCGGGATGCCTCAGGCTCAGGAGGGACTGTGATTTTAGGCTAAGCATCTTGGACTACAGGCTGAGTGCTTCTGGCCTCCAAAGCTCCCCTCAGTGTGGTAAGTTCTACACTCCTAACCTCATGGTTTGAGACCTGAGCCCAAGGGTGATATCCCAGTGGCTGGGTTTTGCACACCCACGGGAGAAAAGCTTATTTGCTTATCTGAGATGAAAAGCCCCTTTCAAACAGAGCAGGGGAAGGACTGGAGGTTGTTTGTGGGTGTCAGATGCTGAACAGCCTTTTCCCCCCCCACCCCTGAAAATATCTTGGCTCGAGGCAAAGCTGCAGTGGGATCTTTCCAGCTCACTGTTGGCTGTCCCTTGTGTCTCAGTAAGGAGACAAGGTGGAAATAGGCCATGCTCTGCAGGAACATGCTTTTAGCTCCTCTATTCTTGCAGAGTCCCTGTTCCCCATGTGTGCCATCCCTGTCTCCATGCCTGGGGGATCCCGGAGGCACAGACCAGCTCCATGTCTAGATAAATATATTCCTTTCTTACCATTGCCTTTCCCAGGTAGTCCTTCTTCTCCAGCTGGGCCACTTGCTTTTCATTTGGCCTGAACAGCTTCCCCACAGGAATGGCCACCAGCGCACAGAGCTTCTGCTTCTGTAGCACAGGGAAGTCAAGGAGTGTTTGGCACTGAGAGCAGGGCCTGCTGAGTGTCCCTTTCTGTCTCTGGGGTTTGGCTCTCGCTCCATAAAGTCAAACCGTTGTGACAGCCTGACCCCAGCCCTGACACGGTCCATGGAACCCAATCTTTTCATCTCTGCCTTCCCAGTGACCCAAAGCTTTTCCCACGGGCTCGTGTCTCACTATGATACCCATTCCCACCGTGCTAAAAGGTGACTGGGATTTTCCTCCCTGAGGGGGCTGCTGGGAGAGAACACATACGTGGCTGTAAGACCAGCTCCTCCCTACCAGGATGGCTTCCATTGCCCTGTCAATCTTGTTGTGCTGGGGCTCGCTCTTCATGCTCATGGCCAGAGTCAGGTGCTCCTCAGCCTTCTCCCAGTTCTCCGTCGTGGCGTAGACCAGCGCGATGTTGTAGAGAATCTGCTGGAGGGATGGGGGCGAGGAAAGGAGCTGTGGGAGCAGCCAGACCAGCAGGGCAGCAGAGGAGGGGACAAGCGGGGTGGTGGCATTGCACTGGCTTGTTTGTTGTTTGCAAGGCACAAGCTGTCGTCTCCTTAGATTTCCTGTGCTGGAGAACACGACTTTGGGATCAGAACTCACCTCGCAAGCAAAGAGCCTGTAGTGCAGCCCTAGGATCTTGTAGTCGATGAGCTGGTTGCCTCGCAGCTGGGCCAGTGCCTCTTTGAAATCCTCAATGGCCTTTCCATTGCTGGGGAGGAGAGGACAAGGGTGTCGCCAGGCTGTGGTGGCAACCTGCCTGCCTCCAAGCCTATGCCCAAACTCGTGGAAGTTCAGTTGGGTCTCAGTGTTTCAGACACCTCAGGGAAGGAGAGCTGATCCCAGTTCATCCCAGGGCTGCGGTGCTGAAGAACAGGAGCCCGTTTGACCTCACCGGGTTCCAGTTTGGCCCCTGAGGTACCAACCTGCCTGGGGCCATCCTCAGCTGAAGGCTACCGTCTCCACAAGCAGCAAGAATTAAACTTTAAACCCTTCCACTCACTTCTGCCTGCGGTAAAACACGGTCCCCCGCTGGAAATAAGCCACTGCCAGGTGCTTGTCGCAGCCGATGCTCCGGGTGAATGCCTGCACGGAGGTAGGAGTGGGGGTGAAAGGGGGCACCTTTAACAAACGGGGGGCATAGAGCAGTTGTACCTGTCCTGCTTTAGCCGAGTGGCCTGGGCTGGGCTCTGTGGTTCGTCTCCCCGCACTGCTGGGCACTGGGTGGGGGAACCTGTGTCAGGCTCCCGTTTTTTTCTGAGCTGGATCCACGTGCCCGCTGTGGTCACCCCTCGGAGAGAGGAAGGGTGAGCAGCGAGCCCATGGGCTGTCGCTGCTGCCTCGCCTCTGATCCACTGGGAAAACAGGTTCAGCAGGAACAGCCCAGGGCTGTCTCCCTTCCTCACATATTTAAGAGTCCCCAAATCCTTCCCTTAGGCCATGACCCTTAATTCCTCCCTTCCCCACAGCGTCCCTCTGTCTGGCAGGTCCAACAGGTGAGCAGGACTAGCAGCCCTTTGGGCTCTACTTTACCTCCTCCGCCTCCGCCAGCTTCCCCAGGACAAGGTGGATGCAGCCGATGTTAAAGCAGATTTTGGCAGGGGGGTTCTGGACGGCTGTGAAGGCGTCCAGGGCAGCGCTCCAGTCCTTCCTGTCTGCTGCACACACCCCTTCTTGCCACAGCCGGATCGTCTCCACCAGGGACATGGCGTGGTGGGAGCAGGGTGTCGATCCCCGGCTGTGTCGTGGGTCTCGCCCTTCCTCGTGGCGCTGCTCAGCCTCTCCTGTCTCCCTTCTGCCTGTACTTCTGCCTTTCCCCTGCCCGTGTCGCAAACCTGGCAGGAAGTGGCTTCACTGCATCACAGCCCCGGGATGGGGAAGTGGGGCAGAGCTGCCCCCGGTGCAGTGGGCTCCGTGGGGTGCCCCCCTGCTCCTCCCCGGCATCATCTCCTCGGGTTTGGCTTCTCTGGCTTTTCCACGGAAAGCCACAGATTTTGTCAGCGAGGTGGTTCGTTAGGTCAGATTTTGGGGTGCAGAGCCGCAGGGCAGGTCCTCAGCTGAGCCCCCGGTGCCCTCTGAAGCGCGGTCCTCGATGGGGGTGGTTGCTGAATGGGTTCCTCCCAGCAACTCCTGGCAGGCACCGCTTGGCTGGGGCTCCCCTGCCTGCCCGGCTGGAAAGGTGAAGCACAGCCTAAGGCACCACCTGGGAAACCTTTGGTCCTTCCCATCCCTCACCGTGTTGCCCCAGTGTGGAATTCTGCTGCTGGGGGGACGTGGAGCTGCCCACGGATGGGGTTTCTTGGGGCAGCGGCTGCTGGGAGCAGAGGGACACACAGGGCACGTGGCCAGTGGGGATGGCAGGAGTCAGACCCGCTGCTGACTCAGAGGTTTGGAGCTGAGTGCTCCACACGTGGCTTTTAAGTGTTTTTGGAAGTACTTTTGCCTCTGCCACATCTACCAGCGGTGAGATGTGATGTGCATTTTGCAAGAGCTTAAAATATGTCGGCAAGACTCTGCCCTTGTGCCTTTACCCAAACTTCCTCAGCAAATTACAGAACTCCAGCGGTGGGAGGGAGGCTGAGGAGGAGACTTCTGAGTCCTGCTTTGGGAGAAACCTGAGGCCCTGAGCAAGGAGTTGGGTTTTAATCCAGAGTAGGACTGAGCACACCCTTGAGCCTGGAGGAGACTCTGTGACCTCCAGAAAAGCAGAGGGAAATGCAAACACTTCATGGTGCAGCGGTGGGAATAGCAACGTGGTGAGTGTGCAAACACCCCTCGATGTGCCTTATATTGTGAGGAATGGAAGAGTCCACTGAGCAGGAAAGCTGAAGGGATAATTGCAGGGATAATTTTCTGCTCGTTTAATTGTCTGAACTGGTGCACTGCTGGGTCAGGTTTACCCCAAAACCAGTACAAAGGGGAGCTGGAGGACGATGTGAGATCACCCCTGTTGGCTTTTTTCTTCTTGTGTTTCAGAGAAAGAGGGGAGCACATGGAATGCTCACCCTTCTGCTGGGGTATTAGTCATGTAACGTTCAACTGATTTGAGCTGTGATAAACACAGCCCTTCTAGCAAGAGCAACTCTCATTCCCCTTTCTCTGACCAAGCTGACTGAGTAGGCAAACTAGTGTTTCTTCTATGATAACATCCAAGGGGAAGTGAGTATCAGAGATTGTGACATCTCCTGTGGAAGATTCTTGGAATCCAGGTCAGAAATACACAGAAATGCCCAAAATCTAGCTGGGGTGCAGCGTTTGAGTTTGTACAGCAACAATTTGCACAAGGCTATCAGCATCTCTGGAGAGGAGTTTCAAATATAAACTGATCTGAGCACTGAAAAAACATTACTTTTGTTCCCATCATTTATCTAATGCCATCTAGAGGTGGCTGACCTGCTTTGGCACCAATTGCTGTGGAAAACATTTTTAACTTCTCTTGAGATTGCAGGTTTTATTTTTTTTTTCAATGAGGATTGATTGGTGTCCTAATCAAATTTGGACAAGTGGAAGGAACCAGAGATGTTGTCCATCCTGGGAGGAGGAGCCTGCTGAAACTTGAAGGTATGTCAGACATGGGAGTAAACATTCAGTGATGATTTACTGTCTGGTCTTTATTATTACAAAAAAAAAAAGCAGATATCAAAAAACAGCAAGGATTTCACAAGGTCCCCAACAGTTTTACAGAAATGAACTGCAGTAAAATAGTGAAAGTTAAATATATGTTTTTCAGTCCTGGCCCTAAACCTTCTACGGTGATCTGTGGCCTGGGATGCCCTGGGCTTTCCTAATTCTTTTTAAAATACTCCCCTTTATTTGGGAACCCAATTGGCCCACTAGCTAACATAATGAGGCACAAGGCAACAGGAATGTGAGCTGTCTGGTATCCTTAAGGACTCTAAACACCCAGAAACAAAGTATGGGAACTCTGCAAGGATGGTGTGGATACCAGGATGTGTCTCTGCCTACCCCGAGCAGCCACTTTAGTTGTGCTTGACAAAATCGAATCACTTTCCAATTGCTGAAAGGTGACTTGTTGTGTAAAAGCTGCTTTTTCTTCTTCCCCTTAGGATCTTTGCTCCCCAAAATAAAAAGAGTTCACCGGGCTGAGCTCCACTGTAAATGGGCCATCAACCTTTTAAAGTTCCATCATCCGAACGGCAGGATGGACAACTCCATCCCACTGTGACCCCCCTGCTGCAGACCCAGCGCTGGACTGGTCACAAGAAACAGGGTAAGGGAAATACTCAGCTCTCTGGAATGGTATTTGGGCTTTGAGAAGGAGCTTTTGCTTTCTGTCCTGTTCACGGGTGTAGGTTCAGAGGTTGACCAAAGGCAACGTGGTCCAGTTACCTGTGTTAATAATAGCTGCCCCACTTCTCAAAAATACAGATTTCAGCTCAAAACACTGCTTGGCTAGAGAAAAGAATTAAGACAACTGCCCTGTGTCCCTCAGCATTCGCTCAGGGAGTCGGGTCCAAATCCGCCACGATTACACACAAATGCACATCACCCTAAACACCGAGCTGTTCACGTCACTGTACGAGCCACTGAAATGTCGGCCAGCGTCGAATATTCCTGCTAGGAGTAAAAACTGCACCTTCATCATTTTCCAGAACTTAAAACCACGAAAAGAGATCACGACACGCATTATTTGTCAGGTATGAAAAGAAGCAAAGAGAGAAGGCAAGCTGAGAGACAGGGGCTGCCCCCGAGGCGCTGGGTCGGTCGGGCTTCGCACCAGCAGTTCCCACTCGCCGCTGGATCTAAACCGTCTTCCTGGCAGTGAGAACGCGGACAATGGACCCAACTCCTCCGGCAGCCAGGGCCTGGGAGGGGAAACACAACAGTGAACACCAGGCCAGGGGAGCTACGGGCTACCAGGACCTGAGGGAGACAACAAGGAAGACGGAGAGGGACTTTCTACAGGAGCAGGAAGTGACAGGACAAGGGGCGATGGCTTCACACTGACAGAGAGCAGGTCTGGATGTTGGGAAGAAATCCTTCCCTGGGAGGGTGGGCAGGCCCTGGCACAGGTTTGCCCAGAGAAGCTGTGGCTGCCCCTGGATCCCTGGAAGTGTCCAAGGCCAGGATGGAGCAACCTGGGCCGGTGGAAGGTGTCCCTGCCCATGGCAGGGGGTGGGACTGGATGAGCTTTAAGGCCCCTTCCAACCCAAACCAGTCTGGGATTCTATGAAATTACTTGGATCCCAACTGTATTTCAAATGAGCATCTCCCTGCCCTCCACAGAACACCAGCACCCAGGGTGCCAGGGCAGGATAATCACACTCACTTTTAACACAGCTCTTTAACTTTGATTAAGCTTTGGTATCTCTGTAATCAAGCTGCAAATTCTCCGTCCCTTCAAGGGGGAAATTTTGCTTCCATCTGCTTGAATCACCCCAGATCCAACCATTTTGTTTGCCTCAAGTCAAAGGGAAAAGCAAACTTTAACTGTAGAATCTTTACCCAAGGAACCAGCAGTAGGCACAGGATGTAACTCAGCTGTGAGGTCATGGGACCAAACCCTCCTCCTCACAGCCCGAAATATGCCACTGGAGTTTCACCAGACAGGAAAGGGGTTCTTGCCAGGCTCAGGACCTGCCACCAGGGATAGCCCAGCAGGATCTGGCCCCACCCACACACCTTCTCATGCCACTGCAGCAGCACAGCACTGCTGTTGTCGGAGGGGCTCTCAAAGCCCTTGTAGATGTACTTCATGAGCAGGTCCACACCGTTCTTGTCCAGTGACTGCACCGCCTTCTCGATATCGTTGGCTTTGAAAGAGATGAGGACCTTCAGCACAATGCTCTCGGCACGATCCTGTCAACAGGCAGGCACAGACACATCCATTCTCCTGTCAGATGCATCCAAAAACTGCTCCTCTCTCAAACAAAGTGAGTGAGAATGTTTTCCTCTTTAACAGCTCTGAACAGGACAGTGTGTGATGCTAACACGGAACAGACAAGGATAAACAGTGGAAAGAGTTTGCCCTGCTCTAGTTTTTCGGCCTCTCTGCTCATGTTTGCAATTCTTGGCTATAGTAATAAGTAATACAATTATTTTAGACAATTATAACTAAATAATTAAATAATAATAATGTTCATATTGAAGCTCAAGGTCTAGCAAACTCCAAAAGAGCTAACATTTAATAATTAAGTGCTTGTCTGACCTCCTTTGCCACCAGAGCCTCTTCCGTGCCTCTGTACTCTTTAATGTGACACAACTATTATATTCCAAGGAAATGCCATGGCCAACCTGGAAGAGGTGACTGCTGGAAGTCACGTGTTCTCCAGACAGTCAGCTGCTGTCCCAGGCACGCTGGATGCAGACTGGCAGCATTAATATTGTGCATTAATAACCATTTGCAAGTTGGTCTGGATGCCATTTCGTGGAGGCCCAGGAATGCGTGTGGCATGCTCACAGTGGCATTTAGCCACGTAATCAGCAAAGAACAGCTCTTCTTCTCTTCCTGTTCATCCATCACTAACTGGGGAAGAAAAAGAAGGTCTGGGGTTTGTTGGACTTTACACAAACACTTCAAGCAGCTTCCTGCTATGTAAACCGTGGATGTCAGTGTTCTTGCCCAATTTAATATCCCATAACCACTTGGCTTAGCAAGACTTCTCACAGGAAGAACTGCGAGTAAAAATACAGAAGTTCTAAAGATCAACTAAGAATGAAAGCAGACATTATTATTCAGTCACTCTGCCCTCTTCAGTTCCACTACCAAGTGTGTTCTTAAATCCATCAGTACAGGGCTGAAGGAAACAGGTCATTAATGTGAGGGCCATCTGTAACAGCTGGTTCTCAGAGCCTCCCTCAAGAATGGGCTGGGCCTAAAGGGAAAACTCTGCCCTATGAGCAGCATGGAGCTGCGCCTGTGGGCACGGAGAACTGACTCTGCAGGGCTCACTGCCCGGGCAGTGCCACATCTTATCAGCCCGTCCCTCCCATCACCGCAATCATGAGCCATTCAGGGGTTATTCTGGGGAGGCTCAGAAATGCACACACCCACTCTCTGTCACAGCGGGGGAGGGCTGGCCTTTTCTGAGGTTTTAACAGCCTCATTCTGATTGGATGTGACAAGCACCAATTCTTCCTTTTTTGTAGGCTCACTGCTGATGGTTTCGTTTGTCAGAGGTGACAGCTGCGGCTCTGGTTCCCTGATCACTCAGCACCAACCGCATCCCTGTGCTGCCACATCTGGGTCACACACAAGGCACCTGGTGACACCTGGGCACACAAAACACAGCCAACCCAGGTAAGGAGAACACACCGTACCTCACCCAGCACCAAGTTAAGGTTACCTGGACAAGATGCCACTTGGGCTACAGTATTTCCAACAACATTAAAACACTAGTGGTCAGGGATGTTTCGATATCAGGGAATACCCTAAAACCCGCTTCCTCAAAGTACACCTGGTGGGACAGGGGCAACAGAAACAGAGAAAGATTTTTTAGGGAATAACCCACGAGTGAGTTAGTTACTATTTCATCACCTTCACGGCCTGGTTCTTTGTGTTGATGGGAGGGTTCTTCAGAGCCGCCTGCAGCGCAGCCATCATGTTCCCTGTGCCAGAGGGTTAAGGACCACACACCAAATACACCGAAATCAAGTACCAAGTACCAGGACAGCCATACTTGCAGCTGGCTTATGCATGACTGAAAACACTCCAGGCCCAGTGGATGCAATGATTCCCTCACCAACTAGCACAGATTACAGCCTAAGGCAGCGATTTTTAGGCCACTTAAGACAGGAGCAGCACCAACAAGCAGCCGCACAGCTCCACCACCGGAGAATACCTCCTGGGCCCTTCGCTGAACGAGGATCCAAGGAGCAGAAATCATTCTCCATCACTGCTGCGGTTTGCAGGCCTCAGGGAGCACGCCCGCCGTAAGACACCCCCCTGACAGCACAGCCCTGGGGAGAGGGGGGGAGCGGGGCTGCCTCCCTCCTCCCCCTGCAGCCCCTTCCCCATCCTCCACCAGCCACTTCCCCTTCCCCTGCCAGCCCATTCCCCTGCCCGCTGCCAGCCCCTTTGCCTTCATCCCTTTCCCCTTTCCGCCCCTTCGGCTTCTCCCCGCTCGGTCCCCTCCCTCCCTCCCTCCCTCCCCGCTCGCCGCTGTTCCCCCACAAGGCCGCCCGGCCGCGCCCGCCGCCCCCGCCAGGATATTGCCGCAGGCACGAGTCCACCTCGCCCTCGTCGGGCCCCGCCTGCCCGTCGCCCCCGTCCTCCTCATCCACGAACTTGTTCTCGTCGTACTCGTCCACGTCCACCCGGCGGAACCGCGCCGAGGACACGGTGTGCTTCGCCATGGCCGCGCCCGGCCCGCGCAGCCGCCGCCCCGCCCCGGCCCCGCGCTCAGCCCGTCCCACCCGCTGCCACCCGC